>NC_086448.1:640988437-641288437 GCF_028390025.1 Pseudophryne corroboree
TATATTAGCAGCAGACACAGTACAGTGCGGTAGTTCACGGCTGTGGCTACCTCTGTGTCGGCACTCGGCAGCCCGTCCATAATTGTATATACCACCTAACCGTGGTTTTTTTTTCTTTCTTTAAACATACATACTAGTTACGAGTATACTATCTCTTTATCAACCAGTCTATATTAGCAGCAGACACAGTACAGTGCGGTAGTTCACGGCTGTGGCTACCTCTGTGTCGGCACTCGGCAGCCCGTCCATAATTGTATATACCACCTAACCGTGGTTTTTTTTTCTTTCTTTATACATACATACTAGTTACGAGTATACTATCTCTTTATCAACCAGTCTATATATTAGCAGCAGACACAGTACAGTGCGGTAGTTCACGGCTGTGGCTACCTCTGTGTCGGCACTCGGCAGCCCGTCCATAATTGTATATACCACCTAACCGTGGTTTTTTTTTCTTTCTTTATACATACATACTAGTTACGAGTATACTATCTCTTTATCAACCAGTCTATATATTAGCAGCAGACACAGTACAGTGCGGTAGTTCACGGCTGTGGCTACCTCTGTGTCGGCACTCGGCAGCCCGTCCATAATTGTATATACCACCTAACCGTGGTTTTTTTTTCTTTCTTTATACATACATACTAGTTACGAGTATACTATCTCTTTATCAACCAGTCTATATTAGCAGCAGACACAGTACAGTGCGGTAGTTCACGGCTGTGGCTACCTCTGTGTCGGCACTCGGCAGCCCGTCCATAATTGTATATACCACCTAACCGTGTTTTTTTTTTCTTTCTTTATACATACATACTAGTTACGAGTATACTATCTCTTTATCAACCAGTCTATATATTAGCAGCAGACACAGTACAGTGCGGTAGTTCACGGCTGTGGCTACCTCTGTGTCGGCACTCGGCAGCCCGTCCATAATTGTATATACCACCTAACCGTGGTTTTTTTTTCTTTCTTTATACATACATACTAGTTACGAGTATACTATCTCTTTATCAACCAGTCTATATATTAGCAGCAGACACAGTACAGTGCGGTAGTTCACGGCTGTGGCTACCTCTGTGTCGGCACTCGGCAGCCCGTCCATAATTGTATATACCACCTAACCGTGGTTTTTTTTCCTTTCTTTATAGTCATACTAGTTACGAGTATACTATCTCTTTATCAACCAGTCTATATTAGCAGCAGACACAGTACAGTGCGGTAGTTCACGGCTGTGGCTACCTCTGTGTCGGCACTCGGCAGCCCGTCCATAATTGTATATACCACCTAACCGTGGTTTTTTTTTCTTTCTTTATACATACATACTAGTTACGAGTATACTATCTCTTTATCAACCAGTCTATATTAGCAGCAGACACAGTACAGTGCGGTAGTTCACGGCTGTGGCTACCTCTGTGTCGGCACTCCGTCCATAATTGTATATACCACCTAACCGTGGTTTTTTTTTCTTTCTTTATACATACATACTAGTTACGAGTATACTATCTCTTTATCAACCAGTCTATATATTAGCAGCAGACACAGTACAGTGCGGTAGTTCACGGCTGTGGCTACCTCTGTGTCGGCACTCGGCAGCCCGTCCATAATTGTATACTAGTATCCAATCCATCCATCTCCATTGTTTACCTGAGGTGCCTTTTAGTTGTGCCTATTAAAATATGGAGAACAAAAATGTTGAGGTTCCAAAATTAGGGAAAGATCAAGATCCACTTCCACCTCGTGCTGAAGCTGCTGCCACTAGTCATGGCCGAGACGATGAAATGCCAGCAACGTCGTCTGCCAAGGCCGATGCCCAATGTCATAGTACAGAGCATGTCAAATCCAAAACACCAAATATCAGTAAAAAAAGGACTCCAAAACCTAAAATAAAATTGTCGGAGGAGAAGCGTAAACTTGCCAATATGCCATTTACCACACGGAGTGGCAAGGAACGGCTGAGGCCCTGGCCTATGTTCATGGCTAGTGGTTCAGCTTCACATGAGGATGGAAGCACTCAGCCTCTCGCTAGAAAAATGAAAAGACTAAAGCTGGCAAAAGCAGTAGCACCGCAAAGAACTGTGCGTTCTTCGAAATCCCAAATCCACAAGGAGAGTCCGACTCCAATTGTGTCGGTTGCGATGCCTGACCTTCCCAACACTGGACGTGAAGAGCATGCGCCTTCCACCATTTGCACGCCCCCTGCAAGTGATGGAAGGAGCACCCGCAGTCCAGTTCCTGATAGTCAGATTGAAGATGTCAGTGTTGAAGTACACCAGGATGAGGAGGATATGGGTGTTGCTGGCGCTGGGGAGGAAATTGACCAGGAGGATTCTGATGGTGAGGTGGTTTGTTTAAGTCAGGCACCCGGGGAGACACCTGTTGTCCGTGGTAGGAATATGGCCGTTGACATGCCTGGTGAAAATACCAAAAAAATCAGCTCTTCGGTGTGGAAGTATTTCACCAGAAATGCGGACAACAGGTGTCAAGCCGTGTGTTCCCTTTGTCAAGCTGTAATAAGTAGGGGTAAGGACGTTAACCACCTCGGAACATCCTCCCTTATACGTCACCTGCAGCGCATTCATAATAAGTCAGTGACAAGTTCAAAAACTTGGGCCGACAGCGGAAGCAGTCCACTGACCAGTAAATCCCTTCCTCTTGTAACCAAGCTCACGCAAACCACCCCACCAACTCTCTCAGTGTCAATTTCCTCCTTCCCCAGGAATGCCAATAGTCCTGCAGGCCATGTCACTGGCAATTCTGACGAGTCCTCTCCTGCCTGGGATTCCTCCGATGCATCCTTGCGTGTAACGCCTACTGCTGCTGGCGCTGCTGTTGTTGCTGCTGGGAGTCGATGGTCATCCCAGAGGGGAAGTCGTAAGACCACTTTTACTACTTCCACCAAGCAATTGACTGTCCAACAGTCCTTTGCGAGGAAGATGAAATATCACAGCAGTCATCCTACTGCAAAGCGGATAACTGAGGCCTTGACATCCTGGGTGGTGAGAAACGTGGTTCCGGTATCCATCATTACTGCAGAGCCAACTAGAGACTTGTTGGAGGTACTGTGTCCCCGGTACCAAATACCATCTAGGTTCCATTTCTCTAGGCAGGCGATACCGAAAATGTACACAGACCTCAGAAAAAGAGTCACCAGTGTCCTAAAAAATGCAGCTGTACCCAATGTCCACTTAACCACGGACATGTGGACAAGTGGAGCAGGGCAGGGTCAGGACTATATGACTGTGACAGCCCACTGGGTAGATGTATGGACTCCCGCCGCAAGAACAGCAGCGGCGGCACCAGTAGCAGCATCTCGCAAACGCCAACTCTTTCCTAGGCAGGCTACGCTTTGTATCACCGGTTTCCAGAATACGCACACAGCTGAAAACCTCTTACGGCAACTGAGGAAGATCATCGCGGAATGGCTTACCCCAATTGGACTCTCCTGTGGATTTGTGGCATCGGACAACGCCAGCAATATTGTGTGTGCATTAAATCTGGGCCAATTCCAGCACGTCCCATGTTTTGCACATACCTTGAATTTGGTGGTGCAGAATTTTTTAAAAAACGACAGGGGCGTGCAAGAGATGCTGTCGGTGGCCAGAAGAATTGCGGGACACTTTCGGCGTACAGGCACCACGTACAGAAAACTGGAGCACCACCAAAAACTACTGAACCTGCCCTGCCATCATCTGAAGCAAGAAGTGGTAACGAGGTGGAATTCAACCCTGTATATGCTTCAGAGGTTGGAGGAGCAGCAAAAGGCCATTCAAGCCTATACAATTGAGCATGATATAGGAGGTGGGATGCACCTGTCTCAAGCGCAGTGGAGAATGATTTCAACGTTGTGCAAGGTTCTGATGCCCTTTGAACTTGCCACACGTGAAGTCAGTTCAGACACTGCCAGCCTGAGTCAGGTCATTCCCCTCATCAGGCTTTTGCAGAAGAAGCTGGAGACATTGAAGGAGGAGCTAACACGGAGCGATTCCGCTAGGCATGTGGGACTTGTGGATGGAGCCCTTAATTCGCTTAGCAAGGATTCACGGGTGGTCAATCTGTTGAAATCAGAGCACTACATTTTGGCCACCGTGCTCGATCCTAGATTTAAAGCCTACCTTGGATCTCTCTTTCCGGCAGACACAAGTCTGCTGGGGTTCAAACACCTGCTGGTGAGTAAATTGTCAAGTCAAGCGGAACGCGACCTGTCAACAACATCTCCTCCTTCACATTCTCCCGCAACTGGGGGTGCGAGGAAAAGGCTCAGAATTCCGAGCCCACCCGCTGGCGGTGATGCAGGGCAGTCTGGAGCGACTGCTGATGCTGACATCTGGTCCGGACTGAAGGACCTGACAACGATTACGGACATGTCGTCTACTGTCACTGCATATGATTCTCTCCCCATTGAAAGAATGGTGGAGGATTATATGAGTGACCGCATCCAAGTAGGCACGTCACACAGTCCGTACTTATACTGGCAGGAAAAAGAGGCAATTTGGAGGCCCTTGCACAAACTGGCTTTATTCTACCTAAGTTGCCCTCCCACAAGTGTGTACTCCGAAAGAGTGTTTAGTGCCGCCGCTCACCTTGTCAGCAATCGGCGTACGAGGTTACATCCAGAAAATGTGGAGAAGATGATGTTCATTAAAATGAATTATAATCAATTCCTCCGTGGAGACATTGACCAGCAGCAATTGCCTCCACAAAGTACACAGGGAGCTGAGATGGTGGATTCCAGTGGGGACGAATTGATAATCTGTGAGGAGGGGGATGTACACGGTGATATATCGGAGGATGATGATGAGGTGGACATCTTGCCTCTGTAGAGCCAGTTTGTGCAAGGAGAGATTAATTGCTTCTTTTTTGGTGGGGGTCCAAACCAACCCGTCATATCAGTCACAGTCGTGTGGCAGACCCTGTCACTGAAATGATGGGTTGGTTAAAGTGTGCATGTCCTGTTTATACAACATAAGGGTGGGTGGGAGGGCCCAAGGACAATTCCATCTTGCACCTCTTTTTTCTTTTCTTTTTCTTTGCGTCATGTGCTGTTTGGGGAGGGTTTTTTGGAAGGGACATCCTGCGTGACACTGCAGTGCCACTCCTAGATGGGCCCGGTGTTTGTGTCGGCCACTAGGGTCGCTTATCTTACTCACACAGCTACCTCATTGCGCCTCTTTTTTTCTTTGCGTCATGTGCTGTTTGGGGAGGGTTTTTTGGAAGGGACATCCTGCGTGACACTGCAGTGACACTCCTAGATGGGCCCGGTGTTTGTGTCGGCCACTAGGGTCGCTTATCTTACTCACACAGCTACCTCATTGCGCCTCTTTTTTTCTTTGCGTCATGTGCTGTTTGGGGAGGGTTTTTTGGAAGGGACATCCTGCGTGACACTGCAGTGCCACTCCTAGATGGGCCCGGTGTTTGTGTCGGCCACTAGGGTCGCTAATCTTACTCACACAGCTACCTCATTGCGCCTCTTTTTTTCTTTGCGTCATGTGCTGTTTGGGGAGGGTTTTTTGGAAGGGCCATCCTGCATGACACTGCAGTGCCACTCCTAGATGGGCCCGGTGTTTGTGTCGGCCACTAGGGTCGCTTATCTTACTCACACAGCGACCTCGGTGCAAATTTTAGGACTAAAAATAATATTGTGAGGTGTGAGGTATTCAGAATAGACTGAAAATGAGTGGAAATTATGGTTTTTGAGGTTAATAATACTTTGGGATCAAAATGACCCCCAAATTCTATGATTTAAGCTGTTTTTTAGGTTTTTTGGAAAAAAACACCCGAATCCAAAACACACCCGAATCCGACAAAAAAAATTCGGTGAGGTTTTGCCAAAACGCGGTCGAACCCAAAACACGGCCGCGGAACCGAACCCAAAACCAAAACACAAAACCCGAAAAATTTCCGGCGCTCATCTCTACCAGAAACTCACTGACCTTTTATACACACACACTGATTACAAGCAAACAGATCACAGGTGAGGATGGTTACCTTTAGTAGCCATTCAAACCCGTTTGTGTCAACTTGTGTGCATGTTATCAGGCCAAAATCTCCAGGGTATGTAAACTTTTGATCAGGGTCATTTGGGTAGTTTCTGTTGTCATTGTGATTTAAAAAGAATAAACACAGTTGTTTGACAATAAATGGCTTCACCCAACCACCAACCATGAGTGAAAGAAAAGTTTGTGAGTTATCATTCATATTATCTGACAAATGGCCAGAAAATCACAAATTCTGCTAGGGTATGTAAACTTATGAGCACAAATGTATATATCTTAGAAGTACAATCCCTATATTGCTCTGAAAATAGCCAAAACATTTAAGAAAAATTTTATGAACATACAATACAGTTCATTGAAAAGTATTTTATGTCGAGGCTGCTTCTCTCCAAAGAAGATCTTTTGCCAATTACTACCAGAGAGGGGGATTCTACAGAATGGTGGTCTACTAGATCACATGACCTTGCATTATTTCCCAATGACTGCACACCTTACAGTGTAACGGCACACCTAAGCTATGTACTTCCCCAGTGTCGGACTGGGGAATGAAGGGCCTACCGGGGGAATGCAGTGGTAGGGGTCCATGCATAGGGTTGTGGCCAGCCAGCACATTGGTTTACCTAACCATTAGAGACTGCATGGGCTGAGGCCCTTGATATATATACAGTCAATATTGCTAGTGCATGCATGATAATGCAGCAGATTAATAACAGCAATGCATGATAGAAAATACACCATAGTCCTGTGCATTATAATGGAACATATGCATAATGTATAATTCAAGTGCACAGTCTGGAACCACTTCCCTAGAGGAGGAGGTGGGACCCTCAGGCAGTAGGGCCCACCAGGGGTTTCCCCTGTACCCCGGTGGGCCAGTCCGATCCTGTACTTCCCGCTGTCACTAAAACCTTATCACATAGCCACAGCAGTTATCACTCCACAACTGTAAGCAATAGCATCACTCACAGAGACTACTCACAGATAAGCAGTACATCACTGCCTCACTGACAGACATACATATTTCTCAAAGAATTTGTTTTAAAAATTACAAAATTACTACATTACTCAAATGACCTGACATCAGTCCTCACCACAGATGACTAGTACAATGAGGATCTCTTCCAACAGATCCTATATTAGAGATCCAGAATAAGAGGCCTACAGTATATTTTACTCTTATTCTGTATTCTTTTCATATCCACGGACAGCTATTTTGTCACAAAAGGGACAGTTTTATAAGATAGATATACCACTCTTGGGTATGCAGGGTATGGTATGTAATGCCGATGGTCAGAATGCCGGTGGTTACATGACCGACAGCAGCATCCCAACAGTGAAGATCCTGAAATTGGAGGTGGTAAGTATTTTTACTATCCTTTACTCTAACCCTCAGAGGGTTGCGGCTATGGCTAACCCTCTGTGGATGGTGGCTAGAGTTAATCCTTGGGTGGGGTGGCTATGCATAACACCTCCCCCAATTACCTAAGCCTAACCCTCCACCCCCAGGCCCTAACACTAACCTGCTCCCTGATACTTACTGTACCTTCGGGATGTCGGCTGTTGGTTGTCTGGAGCTGGTCTGATATACACATGCCTTGGCTGGTTGAATGCACTCTGCCTCTGGCCTAGTGCATCACAACACATTTTAGGGTGGCATATATCAGATTATGATTGCACACCCAAGAGTGGAATTATCTATTACATAGATAGATAGACAGACAGACAGACAAACAGACAGACAGATAGATTTTTTTTAATGAAGCTCATCATCAGCTAAACTGTATATAATTATTGACACTATATAAATAAATATATAATTATTGACACTATATAAATAATTGTTTATAAATAAATTTCCACCACTGGCCATAAATTGAATAGGCCAGTAAATGCCAGAAACTGTGGATGGAACTATACTTTTAGGACTAGGTCTGTATACCAGTGTCTACCAGTGTATACTTTTTGCACTATGGACTGATTACAAGTATACTAAACCTTTTACTTGGATCACATTTACTGTCAACTTTGTGATTTTCAAGTACCAAACTTCTTGCATTAACCCTGAAGTGTTTTTTCATAATCCTCTTGCTTTCAAGTCTACTGAACCTCTGGCATTTTCTCTGGTTGCACTTCCCAGTGTACCAAAACTTTGGCACTAGCACTGACCTTGCTTATTGATAAATCCAAGGCATTAACTTTCATCATAGTTACTGAATGTTGTGTGGCCTCCATCCTTTAAGATCCATTTGTGAAAACAAGAATGCTGCAAATAAATTGCCAATATCAATACGAGCAGGCACCAAAGGGAATACACATTGAGCACATTACCGGGGTGTAGTATGGTATGCCGGCGACGGGGCTCCCGGCGACCAGCATACTGGCGCCGGGAGCCCGACTGCCGGCATACCGACAGCATGGTGAGCGCAAATGAGCCCCTTGCGGGTTTGCTGTGCTCGCCACGCTGCTGGCTTGGTGGCACGCTACGCGCGCCACGCTATATTATTCTCCCTCCAGGGGGGTTGTGGACCCCCACGAGGGAGAAAAAGTGTCGGTATGCCGGATGTCAGGATTCTGGCGCCGGTATACTGTGCGCCGGGATCCCGACAGTCGGCATACTGAAGACCACCCCATTACAGCATCTACAAATTCCCCAAGTTTATATATCAATGAGTATACCCAGATATTCTGCAAATATATTGCAGAGGTGACACATACTGGAAAGCACAGAAAAGGTGAGATCAAGACAGGGTCAGTATTAGGACTCTAAAATCGTAAAACTGACAAATTGAAGAAAAGAAGAACTGTATTGTCGGTGCACAGGTGAAGAAATATTTGTTAAAATATAACTTTTCATTTTTTAAATGTTAAAAAAGTGTGATTTTGACTCACACATTGATCAGAGATCACAGCGAAACATAGAGGTTAAAATCACAAAGACTGAACATACATTTATGTGTAATAGAAAATATGAAGACTGTGTACTAAAGATTAAAATACGTGTTGTTACTGTCCTCGTGGTATGTTATTAATCACTGTAAAATGATCCACTTATTCTCTAAATTACTATTATCATCCGTATCTGGTGATAGGGTATCAGGAAAAATCTGTAATCCAGACAGATGACATGAGGTGCAAGCAAGCGCGAGGTACCCTGATAGCAGGATGTAAGCAAAGCAGAGATGGTCAAGGCATGAGGCAGGAGGATGGAGGAGCAGCCTCAGGACTAGGTTATGCATTGGAAGGGTAATCTTTGATGAATAAGAGGGTTTTCAGTGCCTGTTCGAAACTTTGCAAAGTCGGGGAGAGTCTAATGGAGCAGGGGAGCATGTTCCACTGAAAGGGTGCAGCACGGGCAACATCTTGAACTCGGGCATGGGAATCAGTGATTAGGGTAGAGGAGAGGCGACAGTCATTGGCCGACCATAGGGAGTGGGAGGGAGTGTGAAGGGAGAGGAGGTTGGAGATGTAGGGAGCAGTGGGATTAGAGATGGCCTTGTATGTGAGGGTGAGGAGTTTGAAGAGGAATCTGTAGGGGAATGAGAGCCAGAGCAGATTTTGTCGAAGGGGAGTGGCAGATGATGAGCGGCAGGAGAGGAAGATAAGCCTAGCTGCAGAGTTGAGGACAGATTGAAGGGGAGCAAGATGGTAGCAAGTGAAGCCAGTGAGGAGAACATTGCAGTAGTCGAGCCGTGAGATGACCAGTGATTGGATGATAAGTTTAGTTGCACTCTGGAAGAGAAATGGCCTGATGCTAGCAATGTTGCATAGCTGGAACTGACATGATTGTGCCAGAGCTTGGATGTGGGGTGCAAAGGAGAGGGATGAGTCAAGAGTGATGCCCAAGCAGCGGAGTTGGGGAACGGGGGAGATAATGGTGTTGTCAACAGTGATAGAGATATTGGGGGTGTTACTCTGGCTGGGGGAAAGATAATGAGTTGAGTTTTGACCATGTTAATCTTCAGAGAGCTCTCATCCATACAGGAGGAGATGGCAGAGAGGCAGCTGGAAAATTGAGAGAGGGACAAAGGGGGACAGATCAGGAGAGGAGAGGTAGAGTTGTGTGTCATCAGCATAGAGGTGGTATTGAAGGCCAAAGGAGTTAATCAGCAGGGAATAGGTGTACAGGGAGAACAGAATGGGGCCGAGGACAGGACCCTGAGGGGACACCAACAGGAAGGATGGAAGGGTGTGAGGTGGTGCCAGAGTCAGACACAGAGAAGGATCGGTTAGTGAGGTAAGAGTTAAACCAGTCAAGGACAGTGCTAGAGAGGCCACTGTTTTGGAGTGTGCAGAGGAGAGGATGAACCATGGTGTCAAAGGCAGCAGAGAGGTCCAGAAAGATAAGCAGAGAGAGTGGCCCCTGGATTTGGCCGAAACAGGTCATTGGTGACTTTCAGCAGGGCAGTCTCAGTGGAGAGGAGTGGGCAAAAGACAGATTGTAGTGGATCATGTAAACGTCGATTTACATACAGGACTAAAAGCAACACTTTAAAAAGACATTCAAATACACTTTAAATGGAGCCGCTGCGGCCGCTGTAATCAATCCTTAGCCTACGTACTTTTTACACCATTAGCGTACAAAGCCCCGTACCGTGTATGTACTTTGCGTAGTAACGCCGCGCTGGCCGTACAAAGTACACGCAGTGCGTACACACCCAAAGACACGCTGTGAGCACTCTGCAGCTAGACGTGTGACAGAAATACACTTATAACCTTAGCACAGAAAGGAGAGACAACACCAGATTGTATTTAAGATGCTGGGTTCCGACACACCAACATATAATTACTGAAAGGGGGTTACAATAACAATACAATACAATACAATAGAAAAATGGCTACAGTCAATGGTACACACGTTTTTGGTTTCGCCTGTGCTTCCCGGCCGGTCCTCAGTCATCAAGGGAGATGACCTTCAGAGTCTGTGTCTGACCAGGCATGAAGCTGGCTTTTTATACAATAGTCCAAAACTTAACACAATGGAAACTGTTATCTGTTTGTCCATTGGACACAGGGATGGTCATTTACAGTACAGGAGAGGTCATAGGTCGATTTGAATAGGTGGGTGATGTCACTTCCAGGTGCACTTGCAGGTGGTCTCCTCTGGGTTCCTGCTGCATACCAAATGTACAGTAAATACAGTTAATATTTATATTCTGCTCCTGCGCATAACTATTCGCAGGAGCATGCAATCTTCTGCAAACCAACACCGGAATATTGCCCTTAATATACCCTACAGCTGGACACCAAATACCACCTTATAACCTAGTTCTGTCCCCTCCTATCCTGTAAAGGTGAATCCCTTTGTTCTGATACCATTTAAACTAGTGTAACTTGCTGATGTGGTGTAGGGAGATTATGTGTACATTGTGCACTATTTGGATTAAATATGTAATGTGTTTTTATGGCTTTTCAATGCGATCACAAACTCTACCGTAATTACCCATACCACGCGCTAATACACAGTACCGCGGGAGCGACCATACGCAAATTGCGAATGTGTGCATGCACGGCAGAACAAGTACACGCACGGAGGCCATCTGTGTGTAGTTTGTACGTGATGTGTGTACTGCAATATTTTTCGACTTCGACAGTCCACCCTTTGGCAGTCACCAATAACTGCCACTAACTAATCAATAAACAGAAAAATATCTATACAATATATACAGAAGCTTGGATGATCAGAGGAGAGTTGCAGGGGGGAAATGTATGACCTAGTGGGATAGTAAAAAGCATGTATATATGAATCCATGTCTGAGGGGCATGTATCATCGTGCCGTATATGTTCTAAATAAGCTTCAAGGTATTGCGAAGTATACATTAAATCCTTCTCATCCCGTATTAAGGGTCTGTAAATGGGCCAACAAACACTACCATGCTCTTTTCGGCTTCTTGTTCCAACAAATGGGGTGCACATTTAGTTGATGATACATGGAGGGGGAACATATGTGAGTGCTAGTATATGTGGATATCACCTGTCGACTATGTGTGCCATTAACTGGAGGTTGCAGAGATGTAGATGAGACACATATATAAAAATACATTCACATAAACATTTTGGGTAGGGCTGACGTCTTTTCCGGTTGGATGTATCTGGGCAGAGGGGGAGACAAAGAAAAACGGGTGAAAGAAACAGGCCATGAAATTCATTTGCAATCCTTATCATAATGCTGTCTCTATGGATGGATCATAAATTAAATCTGCCGCTGTAAAAGCGGCCTCGCTCCTTAGACTCATCAAATTTGTGCTGCGCTTGCGCCACGTTAGAATGTGAACACACCTAAATATCAAACCAATAATTATGATGACTCCCTGGATACAAAGGAGAAACTTCCCCACACTCATAATGACATTTTGAGCCCATTCTCCTAAACCTGAGAACCATTTGCGTGTGTTCAACCATGAGACCCAGCCGGTCAGTTCAATACCCACAATCGCTAAGGTAAAGTTGTGCTTCCTCCTGAACTCCCACTTCAACTGTAAGATCTTGTCCATTTTCTGATCGATGATCTCCGTGGGGTCATCAGTGTTGTTAGTAATATATGTACAGCACTTCACACCATATTGAGTTGCCAGAGTAACACAGTACCCACCTGTCACGGCTGTGACATAATAAGGACCATCCTGTGCTGGATCAGTTCCTTCTTGTAGGCTTGTAACTCCCTTCCCGTATACCTGAAGGTGTCATCATACATTTCAGTGATATTATCTATCAAGTTTGCTAGCGCATGGATATACCTATAATTTATAGTTTCTCTGGCAGTACGGGTGATGTCTAATGTGAGAAGGAACTGAATCCCAGTGGATTCGTGGATCAAATCAGAGGCTGCGTGCTCTGCCTTATCTATGAGGTGTTTCTTGATGATGTGTTCATAGTGAGTATGAGTATAAGGAGCCTGAGCACTGCGGTGAACGTCTTTCATTTTATCGTGGGTTATGGTCATGACCTCCGGTAGTACTCTCCCAATATAACACAATCCCTCAGAGCTCGGGGCAAGCCATTTGTACGCTTTCCTCCCGCATATGAACTAGGCATCATCTGGGAGACCATAGGGGACAAAATGTAACATCACCATATTGCAAACTTTCCAAGTAAAGAAACCAATCCCTAGTTCTCTCATTTGCTCAGTACAAGTATCGTGCTGGATGATATGGGCACAATACCCTGACAATACTTTTCCAACCCACATGGTCTTGCTTCCACGGGTATACCTATACCGAAAATACCTCCCACTGTTGGCTATCTGGCGTACAAGTTCAGAGTCTATGGGTATCTTATCAGCTCTGTGTGAAAAGGTCATTGTCTGGTTATTCCACGTCACTTCCCAATTTCCTGGTTTTCGTTAATTGGAAATATTAAAACACAATAAGGACCTTTCTACATGATACTGGTGGAGCTTCAAGCTAGGGGGCCTGGAGATATTGAATTTCTTGTCCACCGGTCTCCCACCCCGTAATTCGAGTACCTCATCTATTGCTAAAGGGTATGGTACTAATCCTGACTTACTCTGACCTTGAGGTACCTGTGAGCACACCCAGCATTCTGTCTGGTTTAAGACCGTACCCACTAATGAGTGGTAATCACTCAACGGATGGCGGTCCATGTCGATATTAAGGTTGGACTGACATCTCTGGATGCACCCATCCTCGACTATATTCTCACAATTCCTACAAATACAATATTCATCAGACAATAACCCTTCACAGTGCCTCCGAGCTCGATGACTACCAGAGCGCTTACTGATACCAGCCTTTACTCGAGTGATGTGCTGCTCCTGAGATCCTACAAATTCGTACTCGCCATCAGAACCCATTCCAGATCCCTGCTCGACCTCTCTGGGACCCTCACCAAAACAAATTGTCCTGATCAAAAACAGAATTACTAGCAGAACCCGAAACGCAGTCTCTTGTGATAGATCCATTTCGTTAGGGGAAAGAAGGAAAATAAGGAGGAGAAAAGGAAGGAAAATGCAGGGGGGTGAAAAAAAAAGAAAATGGTGCGACAACCATCCTAGATCTTGTTGCTCTCCGTGCTCAGGTGCCTTTCAACAGTCCTGCCTCTCAACTTTCCTGGAACAAACACTCTAGTGATATGAAGTTCTCTTCACCTTGCTCTTTGTCACGAGTCCTCTCCGGGTCAGCGACCTTCTTGCAGTGGGAGGAGTGGACCCAAGTCTCTCTTTCAGCGACCTTTAGCGCTGTCGTGCTGGTTAACAAGACTTGGTATGGTCCTTCCCAACTGTCTATGAGGCAACCTGAGTGTAAGAAATTTTGAATCATCTCATAATCCCCAGGCTCAATGTCATGACAATTACTGTTCGTTAGGTCAGGAATCACCAGCTTCAGATTTCTTTGTTGATTTCTCAGCTGCTGGCTCATCCCAACCAAATATTTCATAGTCACTTCCTTATTGCATTTCAAATCATCCTGGGGGTCTATCATTACATGAGGTTGTCGACCAAAAAGAATTTCAAAGGGTGATAAGTTAAGTGGAGACCTGGGAGTGGTTCTGATGCTGTACAACACTAGTGGTAAAGCTTCTGACCACAGCAACCCAGTTTCAGCCATCACTTTGCTCAGCTTGTTCTTAATAGTGCTGTTCACTCTCTCTACCTTTGCACTCGCCTGTGGCCGGTACGGAGTATGCAGCTTGCTATTAATTCCTATCAGTTTGCACATGACCTTAAAGACTTCACCTGTAAAATGGGTACCCCTATCACTTTCAATCATTCTAGGGATACCATATCAACACACAAATTCCTGCACAATTTTCTTTGCAGTGAACGTAGCAGTATTTGTGGCAGCAGGGAACGCTTCTATCCAGTTGGAAAATACATCAATACAAACTAACACATATTTCAAATTCCTACAGGGTGTTAACTGTATGAAGTCGAATTGTATTACCTGAAAAGGTCCGTCTGTCAGAGGGATATGGGAAGGCTCTGTTGGTATTGTCTTACCAATATTCTTCCTCAAACAAGTAAAACATGTCATTGCTCTCTTACCTGCATGAGAAGAGAATCCTGGTGCACACTAGTAGGCTCTTACCAGCTTGCACATACCCTCTTTGCCCAGATGAGTCAGACCGTGTGCCGCCTCAGCTAGATTTGGAAGATATGCTCTGGGGGCCACTGGCTTACCATGTCCACCTGTCCAAAGTCCTGAGGACTCCTTGCCATACCCCTTTGACCTCCAGACTGCCTTCTTCTGTAGGGAACACAAATTTTGCATTTCAATTTTAATTGTTGTGTGTTATAAGTTGTGTGAAGTAAACCATCTCTGGATGAGAAAAGAGAGGGGGATAATAGTAAATAAATAGTAAATAAAAAAAAGAAAATGTCACGTTTGGCATTCACCAACAGGCTGTCACACCATCATGCATATCGGTGTCTGTAAACAGTCTCCCTTCACCAGTATTCTCATTCTCCACCCTTTATGCATGACCAGGCACACTGCATTAATACTGGTGTCCTTGTGTAGGTGAGATATACTGGATTTTGGGCAGAACTCTGAAGGACCAAGTAGGCATGTGGCATTTGAACTGTAATCGGGTCCTTATATTGTACCCTCCTGTCGGTGAACGTAAGAGATGAGGAGGAAACTTTGAAGACAAATCACATAGAGGTTAGTAACAGATAAGTTTGTAGAGGCAAAGAGGAGTTTATAAAATTTGACAACTGGATTGGGCACTATGGGGAAGTGATTCTCTACTGTCTATGCCCCTAAAAAAAATTCTATGTGTGTTGTATCTCTACTGGGACTATCCCAGCCATCAATCCAGTGTCCTGTCCATCCTAAATTCATAGGGAACCTGGTATCTGTGAGATAATTTCCTCTACCTGTGATTTACATGCATCTAGATCAGTGAAATGCAACATTAGTCTTCGTGGGCATGCAACATACTTTGTACTTCCTGGGCGGGAGCACGCTATATGTATACCATATCTAACAAAACTCCTGTTAAGTTAATCAGGGGCCATTTCTGCTAGAGAAAGAAGCAAAAGTTTAGAGGCCTCATCTTAACCCCAGCAAGTTTTGTCAAAAGGGTAAAATTGCATTTATTCCGTTCTTCCCATTAACCGAATCTGTGTTCTCTATATGGCTCGTGATTCCTTACTATATGTCCTTTGATCCCGTCTGTGTTTAATAATGTGGCTTGTTTTCTCTGTCTAGGGGTCTATATTGACTATGTGTCCTACTACTCCTACAATTTCCAGCAAGATGTCCTTTATTTATACAAATGTAACATATTCTCGGTCTTTTCCTACTACCAGGGTTTTGGGGTTTAGGCTGATGAGGCTTTGCTGCAAGACCCTGTAGACTTACTGTCATCAGCCTCTCCTCCTGTTGTTTTCTGCGCCTAGCAATATTCTTGTGTTGTTCAATTGCGCACTCTCTAAGACAACCTACTGTGGCCCCTCTCCAATTAGGCAAAGATGTTTGTACCCTGTCCCTTACTGTCTTATTGAGCCCATCCATTAGCACAGAGACAGCCACTTCCCTGTAATTCGCATCGTTCCCTGTATCCGATACCCCAATGTATCTATCCATTATTTGCAGAGCTCGATGAAAATATTCAGATGCCATTTCATTTTCCCTCTGATTTATGTAGAAAAATTTTCTCCACTTAACAGTAGTGGGGAAATACAACTCTAGTTGCCTGTTAATTCGTTCCACATTCTCCTGATTGTTTCCGTCAGTCATAGGACTATCCGACTCTAATCTACAATCAGTGATGCATTTTTGGGTGTCAATATTAGGGGGTATGCACACTTTAAAAAATATACGCCAATCTTTGTTAGCTGCAGGGCCGTTTCTTGGGGCAGGCGAGCAGTGCAACCGCACTGGGCGCCCGCCGTGGCACTAACTGTGGCTCCCTGCTCCCCCCCCCTATTTCTCCCCGAGTAACCTGCTCGGGGGGCGGAGTTTCACGGAATGACGCGGTTGTGTCATTACGTCACGACGCAACCCCGTCACTCCGCGAAACTCCCCCCCCCGAGCGGAGTACAGAGGGGGATCCAAGTTAGGAAGAGGGAAAGGCCGGCATGAGGAGCGACTGGTGAGGCGGGCCGAACAGCGGTAATCGCCTCTGTAAGTATTCTCTCTCTCTCAATGTGTAAAATTGGGACACCTGCCATAATGTGTGAAATGGGGACTTTTGCCTGCCGTGGTGTGGGGATTTAATGTATCAAGGGCATTGCGGTGTGTGGCATAATATGGTGCAGGGGGCATTACTGTGTGGGGCTTAATATGGTAGATTTTTTTTTTCCTGTGGTGGTCGTGATCTGTTGGAGCAGGGTCAAAAACTGGATTGTGAGGTAGTCTTTTCAGACGAGGCCATGCCCATTTAAATGAGGCCACACCCATTTAGATGAGGCCACGCCCCCTTGCTGGGTGCGCGCGCATGTTTTTTTTAAATCTAGGTGTGTGTGGGGGGGGGCACATTTTTTATGTCATGGGGGGTGCATTTTTATATCTCGCACTGGGAGCCAAATTGGCTAGAAACAGCCCTGGTTAGCTGGTTCATGAGCATTACCCAGATCTCTGATAAACTTCTGACATCTGGCTAAATTCTTCCGGGGATCGGGGAATTCTGAAATGATTGACCGCAGCTCAGCTCTGGACCACGGGCAATACATTGCATTATTCCTGGTGAGGATTTTTCCCTGATTATCAGTTCCCCCATTGGGAGTTACTTTTTCCAAGACAGGATGTAATCCTACCATTCTGTTCCTAATCTGTTTACTGTAAGGTGTTGTTGTCTTTGTGCAATGACCCATCTCACACTTACCGGTAGCTGTGACCTCACCAGTTCTTTCAGTGGGGAATATTTTTACTGCTCTAACTGGATGGACAGGCCCCACCTGAGTTTCCTGCAAGGTGACTGCCTGAATGAGAGCTGCAATTTGGCTCGGTCCTTCATCTTCCTGTGACCTATAACCTTGGAGAGACTTTAAAACAGGATACAACTTGCAAAAATTAGGGTTAATACATTGCTCTTGTATTCTACTATCATTTACAGATATACCATTGACTGTACAAATCTCTTCCCCTTCGACCTGTGTCGATAATGGCGTGTCCGTGCCCTCATTCCTGCTAGGTTTGGAACTTGCTTTGCGAGTTTGTTCCCTTTGCACCTCCCCCTCTTGTTGCCACAGGTTTAAACAATCGTTATATCTAATCCTTTGTTTTCTGTATTTAATTAGACATATTTTACTACCTACATTCTGCAGTACCTCTGGTTCAAAGCTGCCCACCCTAGGGAATGATACCCTATCTTTGTCAGTCATACGTACCCATTCGTCACAATAAACTTCAGCGTGTGGACCATATTTCTCACACATTATAAACCTCGCGGACCCCTTGGGCCGCGACTCTTCTGCCTGAACCCTGGCTACCATACGTCTCTTAGTTGAGCAACTGGCTCCCATAATTGTGTGCCTTTTCGCACAAACACCAAAATACTCAATATAAGCAGACGGTGAAAGTTCTTAGAGCGCTTTCACCCACTCCCGCCCACGTTGGCCGGTACTGCGATACACTGTTGACCTATATTTACTGGAAGTTTTTAGGAGTGACTTACCTTTTCCAGTAAATATCTGCCATTGGAGATTTTCCTGAGAGAGACCAGCGAAAACTCCCTTTATGCACTTGTACACAAATCACGCTTGCGTATGCTCTATACAGCGCTAATTATACTGGATTTTACGCAAAAGCTCGTAAAAGGGTATCAAGTTGCGCTATGTATCACACCCACAAACATGCAGTCCAATCGCACATCGTATAGGTACTTGTTACCTATCCGCCCTACGACCACTGGAATCGAATCACAAGCTGCGAAACCTCAGCCGGAGCATATCAAAAAAACTATATGGGTTACCAAGTTCACAATTCCCTACCACGCTCCTGTGTAAGTCTCCTCTCGACTTATGTATTCCAATCTATACTAACGTGAGTCAGCCGCCTCACGCCGCCAAGCCTCCACTCACTTGGTGTACCGAACGACGGGATCCCGAATTCCGGGGTTCAATACATTCACTCCTACTTTCACTCACTCAAATACACTTTGTTTTTCTGTACAGAAAATTTCCACTCGTTCTGTTCGGCAGCTTTTCCCCCAGAGGCAATACAGTTTAAACAAAAGTTTTCTACTTATCTGCTTTTGAAACCGAATAGTTATGTGCTATTGTAGCATGGTTACTATCCCACCTTTTAATTGAACAAAACTATCGTGTAGTTTGTACTTAGTGTCTGCACTCTTACGCACTTTGCGTAACCACGCAACCACCATTCCTATTACGCTGTGTGCACGGTCCTGTACTTTGTCCGAGCCTCGTGTACAAAATCGTGCATCCGCAATAAAACAAATCCCACAGTCTCTATAAATGTGAGCAATACTAACTACTATTGCCCACTAGACACAACTTGTTCTGTGTAACCCTTTATGACTGGGCCAGACCTACGTTTGTGTCTTTACACTTACTTCCTTAAATACTCTTATTTCAAATGTAACTATATAGCAACAAATGTATTCGATTTCACACAGATCTAAACGAATCTAGCAATCTAAACCTTGTGGCAGAACAATATGAGAGAGTATGCAAAGTATCGGTGTCCTTTTCGTACGCTTTTGGCGCCCAAAAATTTTTTACACAGAGATTTTTTGAATAGCTTTTTTCCTGTTTACCTACGGGTTCTATCAGCACCTCTGCAGACCAGACAGAGCAGACGCAATCTAACAGCACACAAATAGGGTTTTTAGAACATCCACCAAGCAGGAAAAGGTTACGGAGGATAACTTTCCACCCTTTGCTGATAGATTAAGTCTGCTATGACCTGCTAGGGCTGTGAGCATGTTAAAACCGGATCGAGCCCCCAATTGTAAACGTCGATTTACATACAGGACTAAAAGCAACACTTCAAAAAGACATTAAAATACACTTTAAATGGAGCTGCTGCGGCGGCTGTAATCAATCCTTAGCCTACGTACTTTTTACACCATTAGCGTACAAAGCCCCGTACCGTGTACGTACTTTGCATACTAATGCCGCACTGGCCGTACAAAGTACATGCAGTGCGTACACACCCAAAGACATGCCGTGAGCACTCTGCAGCTACACTTGTGACAGAAATACACTTTTCTCTAACGTCCTAAGTGGATGCTGGGGACTCCGTCAGGACCATGGGGAATAGCGGCTCCGCAGGAGACAGGGCACAAAAGTAAAAGCTTTAGGATCAGGTGGTGTGCACTGGCTCCTCCCCCTATGACCCTCCTCCAAGCCTCAGTTAGATTTTTGTGCCCGGCCGAGAAGGGTGCAATCTAGGTGGCTCTCCTAAAGAGCTGCTTAGAGTAAAAGTTTGTTAGGTTTTTTATTTTCAGTGAGTCCTGCTGGCAACAGGCTCACTGCTACGAGGGACTTAGGGGAGAGAAGTGAACTCACCTGCGTGCAGGATGGATTGGCTTCTTAGGCTACTGGACACCATTAGCTCCAGAGGGAGTCGGAACACAGGTCTCACCCTGGGGTTCGTCCCGGAGCCGCGCCGCCGACCCCCTTGCAGATGCCGAAAAGTGAAGAGGTCCAGAAACGGCGGCAGAAGACTCTTCAGTCTTCATAAGGTAGCGCACAGCACTGCAGCTGTGCGCCATTGTTGTCAGCACACTTCATAGCAGCGGTCACTGAGGGTGCAGGGCGCTGGGGGGGGGCGCCCTGGGCAGCAATGATAGTACCTTATTCTGGCTAAAAATACATCACATATAGCCCCTGGGGGCTATATGGATGTATTTAACCCCTGCCAGGTCTCAGAAAAACGGGAGAAGAAGCCCGCCGAAAAGGGGGCGGGGCCTATTCTCCTCAGCACACAGCGCCATTTTCCCTCACAGAAATGCTGGTGGGAAGGCTCCCAGGCTCTCCCCTGCACTGCACTACAGAAACAGGGTTAAAACAGAGAGGGGGGGCACTTATTTGGCGATATGTATATATATATTAAAATGCTATAAGGGAAAAACACTTATATAAAGGTTGTCCCTGTATAATTATAGCGTTTTTGGTGTGTGCTGGCAAACTCTCCCTCTGTCTCCCCAAAGGGCTAGTGGGGTCCTGTCCTCTATCAGAGCATTCCCTGTGTGTGTGCTGTGTGTCGGTACGTGTGTGTCGACATGTATGAGGACGATGTTGGTGAGGAGGCGGAGCAATTGCCTGAAATGGTGATGTCACTCTCTAGGGAGTCGACACCGGAATGGATGGCTTATTTAAGGAATTACGTGATAATGTCAACACGCTGCAAGGTCGGTTGACGACATGAGACGGCCGGCAAACAAATTAGTACCTGTCCAGGCGTCTCAAACACCGTCAGGGGCTGTAAAACGCTCATTTACCTCAGTCGGTCGACACAGACACAGACACGGACACTGACTCCAGTGTCGACGGTGAAGAAACAAACGTATTTTCCTTTAGGGCCACACGTTACATGTTAAGGGCAATGAAGGAGGTGTTACATATTTCTGATACTACAAGTACCACAAGAAGGGTATTATGTGGGGTGTGAAAAAACTACCTGTAGTTTTTCCTGAATCAGATAAATTAAATGAAGTGTGTGATGATGCGTGGGTTTCCCCCGATAGAAAATTATTGGCGGTATACCTTTTCCCGCCAGAAGTTAGGGCGCGTTGGGAAACACCCTTTAGGGTGGATAAGGCGCTCACACGCTTATCAAAACAAGTGGCGGTACCGTCTCCAGATAGGGCCGCCCTCAAGGAGCCAGCTGAGAGGCTGGAAAATATCCTAAAAAGGTATATACACACATACTGGTGTTATACTGCGACCAGCGATCGCCTCAGCCTGGATGTGCAGCGCTGGGGTGGCTTGGTCGGATTCCCTGACTGAAAATATTGATACCCTTGACAGGGACAGTATTTTATTGACTATAGAGCATTTAAAGGATGCATTTCTATATATGCGAGATGCACAGAGGGATATTTGCACTCTGGCATCAAGAGTAAGTGCGATGTCCATATCTGCCAGAAGATGTTTATGGACACGACAGTGGTCAGGTGATGCAGATTCCAAACGGCACATGGAAGTATTGCCGTATAAAGGGGAGGAGTTATTTGGGGTCGGTCCATCGGACCTGGTGGCCTCGGCAACAGCTGGAAAATCCACCTTTTTTTACCCCAAATCACATCTCAGCAGAAAAAGACACCGTCTTTTCAGCCTCAGTCCTTTCGTCCCCACAAGGGCAAGCGGGCAAAAGGCCAGTCATATCTGCCCAGGGATAGAGGAAAGGGAAGAAGACTGCAGCAGGCAGCCCATTCCCAGGAACAGAAGCCCTCCACAGCTTCTGCCAAGTCCTCAGGATGACGCTGGGGCCGTACAAGCGGACTCAAGTGCGGTGGGGGGTCGTCTCAAGAGTTTCAGCGCGTAGTGGGCTCACTCACAAGTGGACCCCTGGATCCTACAAGTAGTATCCCAGGGGTACAGACTGGAAATTCGAGACGTCTCCCCCTCGCAGGCTCCTGATGTCTGCTTTACCAACGTCTTCCTCCGACAGGGAGGCAGTATTGGAAACAATTCACAAGCTGTATTCCCAGCAGGTGATAATCAAAGTACCCCTCCTACAACAAGGAAAGGGGTATTATTCCACACTATATTGTGGTACTGAAGCCAGACGGCTCGGTGAGACCTATTCTAAATGGGAAATCTTTGAACACTTACATACAAAGGTTCAAATCAAGATGGAGTCACTCAGAGCAGTGATAGCGAACCAGGAAGAAGGGGACTATATGGTGTCCCTGGACATCAAGGATGCTTACCTCCATGTCCCAAATTGCCCTTCTCACCAAGGGTACCTCAGGTTCGTGGTACGGAACTGTCACTATCATTTTCAGACGCTGCCGTTTGGATTGTCCACGGCACCCCGGGTCTTTACCAAAGTAATGGCCAAAATGATGATTCTTCTTCAAAGAAAAGGCGTCTTAATTATCCCTTACTTAGACGATCTCCTGATAAGGGCAAGGTCCAGAGAACAGTTGGAAGTCGGAGTAGCACTATCTCAAGTAGTTCTACGACAGCACGGGTGGATTCTAAATATCCAAAATCACAGCCGTTTCCGACGACACGTCTGCTGTTCCTAGGGATGGTTCTGGACACAGTCCAGAAAAAGGTGTTTCTCCCGGAGGAGAAAGCCAGGGAGTTATCCGAGCTAGTCAGGAACCTCCTAAAACCAGGAAAAGTGTCAGTGCATCATTGCACAAGAGTCCTGGGAAAAATGGTGGCTTATTACGAAGCGATTCCATTCGGCAGATTCCACGCAAGAACTTTTCAGTGGGATCTGCTGGACAAATGGTCCGGATCGCATTTTCAGATGCATCAGCGGATAACCCTATCTCCAAGGACAAGGGTGTCTCTCCTGTGGTGGTTACAGAGTGCTCATCTTCTAGAGGGCCGCAGATTCGGCATTCAGGATTGGATGCTGGTGACCACGGAGGCCAGCCTGAGAGGCTGGGGAGCAGTCACACAGGGAAAAAATTTCCAGGGAGTGTGATCAAGTCTGGAGATTTTTCTCCACATAAATATACTGGAGCTAAGGGCAATTTACAATGCTCTAAGCTTAGCAAGACCTCTGCTTCAAGGTCAGCCGGTATTGATCCAGTGGGACAACATCACGGCAGTCGCCCACGTAAACAGACAGGGCGGCACAAGAAGCAGGAGGGCAATGGCAGAAACTGCAAGGATTTTTCGCTGGGCGGAAAATCATGTGATAGCACTGTCAGCAGTGTTCATTCCGGGAGTGGACAACTGGGAAGCAGACTTCCTCAGCAGGCACAACCTCCACCCGGGAGAGTGGGGACTTCATCGGGAAGTCTTCCACATGATTGTGAACCGTTGGAAAAGACCAAAGGTGGACATGATGGCGTCCCGCCTGAACAAAAAACTGGACAAGTATTGCGCCAGGTCAAAAGACCCTCAGGCAATAGCTGTGGACATTTTCTGGTAACACCGTGGGTGTACCAGTCGGTGTATGTCTTCCCTCCTCTGCTTCTCATACCCAATTATTGAAAATTATAAGACGTAGAGGAGTAAGAACTATACTCGTGGCTCCGGATTGGCCAAGAAGGACTTGGTACCCGGAACTTCAAGAGATGCTCACAGAGGACTCATGGCCTCTGCCGCTAAGAAGGGACTTGCTTCAGCAAGTACCATGTCTGTTCCAAGACTTACCACGGCTGCGTTTGACGGCATGGCGGTTGAACGCCGGATCCTAAGGGAAAAAGGCATTCCGGAAGAGGTCATTCCTACCCTGGTCAAAGCCAGGAAGGAGGTGACCGCACAACATTATCACCACATGTGGCGAAAATATGTTGCGTGGTGTGAGGCCAGGAAGGCCCCATGAAGAAATTTCAACTCGGTCGTTTCCTGCATTTCCTGCAAACAGGAGTGTCTATGGGCCTCAAATTGGGGTCCATTAAGGTTCAAATTTCGGCCCTGTCGATTTTCTTCCAGAAAGAATTGGCTTCAGTTCCTGAAGTCCAGAAGTTTGTCAAGGGAGTACTGCATATACAACCCCCTTTTGTGCCTCCAGTGGCACTGTGGGATCTCAACGTAGTTCTGGGATTCCTAAAATCACATTGGTTTAAACCGCTCAAATCTGTGGATTTGAAATATCTCACAGGGAAAGTGACCATGCTGTTGGCCCTGGCCTCGGCCAGGCGAGTGTCAGAATTGGCGGCGTTTGTCTCAAAAAAGCCCATATCTGATTGTCCATTCGGACAGGGCAGAGCTGCGGACTCATCCCCAGTTTCTCCCTAAGGTGGTGTCAGTGTTTCACCTGAACCAGCTTATTGTGGTACCTGCGGCTACTAGGGACTTGGAGGACTCCAAGTTGCTAGATGTTGTCAGGGCCCTGAAAATATAGTTTCCAGGACGGCTGGAGTCAGGAAAACTGACTTGCTGTTATCCTGTATGCACCCAACAAACTGGGTGCTCTTGCTTCTAAGCAGACGATTGCTAGTTGGATGTGTAGTACAATTCAGCTTGCACATTCTGTGGCAGGCCTGCCACAGCCAAAATATGTAATGCCCATTCCACAAGGAAGGTGGGCTCATCTTGGGCGGCTGCCCGAGGGGTCTCGGCTTTACATGCCGAGCTGATACTTGGTCAGGGGCACACCCTGACTGAGGAGGACCTGGAGTTCTCTCATTCGGTGCTGCAGAGTCATCCGCACTCTCCCGCCCGTTTGGGAGCTTTGGTATAATCCCCATGGTCCTGACGGAGTCCCCAGCATCCACTTAGGACGTTAGAGAAAATAAGAATTTACTTACCGATAATTCTATTTCTCGTAGTCCGTAGTGGATGCTGGGCGCCCATCCCAAGTGCGGATTGTCTGCAATATTTGTACATAGTTTTTGTTACAAAAATTGGGTTATTATTGTTGTGAGCCATCTTTTCAGAGGCTCCGCTGTTATCATGCTGTTAACTGGGTTCAGATCACAGGTTGTACAGTGTGATTGGTGTGGCTGGTATGAGTCTTACCCGGGATTCAAAATCCTTCCTTATTGTGTACGCTCGTCCGGGCACAGTATCCTAACTGAGGCTTGGAGGAGGGTCATAGGGGGAGGAGCCAGTGCACACCACCTGATCCTAAAGCTTTTACTTTTGTGCCCTGTCTCCTGCGGAGCCGCTATTCCCCATGGTCCTGACGGAGTCCCCAGCATCCACTACGGACTACGAGAAATAGAATTATCGGTAAGTAAATTCTTATTATAACCTTAGCACAGAAAGGAGACACGACACCAGATTGTATTTAAGATGCTGGGTTCCGACACACCAACATATAATTACTGAAAGGGGGTTACAATAACAATACAATACAATACAATAGAAAAATGGCTACAGTCAATGGTACAAACGTTTTTGGTTTTGCCTGCGCTTCCCGGCCGGTCCTCAGTCATCAAGGGAGATGACCTTCAGAGTCTGTGTCTGACCAGGCATGCAGCTGGCTTTTTATACAATAGTCCAAAACTTAACACAATGGAAACTGTAATCTCTTTGTCCATTGGACACAGGGATGGTCATTTACAGTACAGGATAGGTCAGAGGTCGGTTTGAATAGGTGGGCGATGTCTGTTCCAGGTGCACTTGCAGGTGGTCTCCTCTGGGTTCCCGCCGCATACCAAATGTACAGTAAATACAGTTAATATTTATATTCTGCTCCTGCGCATAACTATTCACAGGAGCATGCGATCTTCTACAAACCAGCACTTGCAGGTGGTCTCCTCTGGGTTCCCGCCGCATACCAAATGTACAGTAAATACAGTTAATATTTATATTCTGCTCCTGCGCATAACTATTCACAGGAGCATGCGATCTTCTACAAACCAGCATGCGATCTTCTACAAACCAGCACCGGAATACTGCCCTTAAAATACCCTACAGCTGGATACCAAACACCACCTTATTACCTAGTTCTGTCCCCTCCTATCCTGTAAAGGTGAATCCCTTTGTTCTGATACCATTTAAACTAGTGTAACTTGCTGGTGTGGTGCAGGGAGACTATGTGTACATTGTGCACTATTTGGATTAAATATATAATGTGTTTTTATGGCTTTTCCATGCGATCACAAACTCTACCATAATTACCCATGCCACGCGCTAATATGCAGGACGGCAGGAGCGACCATATGCAAATTGTGAATATGTGCACGCACGGCAGAACAAGTACGCGTATGGAGGCCATCTGTGTGTAGTTTGTACATGATGTGTGTACTGCAATATTTTTCAACCTCGACAATCAAGTATGGAGTTGTCAGTGAGGTATCTTGTAAGGCTTTTTTAGACCAGTCATTCAAGTAGTTTGGAGGCAAATGGGGGAAGAGAGATGGGGCAGTAGCTAGCGGGTGATGAAGGGTCGGGTTTGGGTTTTTTGAGAGTTGGTGAGACCAGAGCATGTTTGAATGGTGAGGTAAAGATGTCAGTAGAAAGTGATAGGTTGAAGCAAGGTGGGAGCAGGCAATGGGGGAGAGGGAGTGGAGAAGATGGGTGGGGAGGGGCTCCAGGGGGCAGGTTGAGAAGGGGGGATAAGATGAGAGAGTGGACTTTATTGTCTGTAGTGGGATGGAAGGAGGATAGGGTGGGATAGAGGGAGGGGAGGATGATGGGTTCACGGGGGCAGCAGAGGGGTGATGGGAGGAGATATCGTGTCAGATTTCCTTAATCTTGAAGATGAAGAAGGAGGCCAAGTGAGTGGCAGTGAGGGACGGATGGGAGGGAAGGAGGAGGGGAGAGAAAGAGAGTGTGGAAAGTTTCAAAGAGATGGCATGGACTGGAGGACTGAGAAGAGGTGAGTACTTGGAAAAAGGATTGCTTGGCGAGGGAAAGAGCAGAGCTGTAGGAGGAGAGAATAAACTTGAAATGCAGGAAGTCCGCCAGAGAGTGGGATTTTCTCCAAAAGCATTCAGCGGAACATGAACATTTTTGTAAGAATCGTATTACTTTGGTCTGCCAGGGTTTAGAGCGGTGGAGGGGGACAGAGGAGTGGGGGACCACAGAGCAGAGGTTAGGGAAGAGTTATAGAAGGAGGATGCCTGGTTGGAACAGGTCATGGTGGAAAGAGGAGAGAGGAAAGCCTTGAGGGAGGACAGGATAGCGGGGTCGGGAGACCCGAGATTGCATCTGGTGATGGTGGGTCTTGGCGTGGAGAGGAGATGGGAAGATGAGAGGGTGAAACAAAGCAGATGGTGGTCAGAGAGAGGGAAGGAAGAGTTAGAGAAATCAGAGAGATCAGATCAGTGAGTGATGAAGTGTCCGATATTGTGAGTAGGGGTGGAGGTCCATTGAGAAAGTCCAAAGGAGGAGGAAAGGGCAAAAAGATTAGTGGAAGCTGCATTAGTGATGTCAATAGGGATGTTAAAGTCACAGAGGATGATAAAGGGGAGGTTGGAGGAGAGACAGTGGGGAATCCAGGCAGCAAAGTTGTCAAGGAAGGGTGAACAGTGGCCAGTGAGTGGTAGATCACTTCCACAAGGAGGTGAAAGGGGTAGAAGAGGCGGATAGTGTGGACCTCAAAGGTGTAGAAGGTGAGGGAGGGCTCAGGTTGGATGACACAAAATGTACAGTTTGGGGAGAGAAGGATGTCCACTCCTCCACCCTGGCAGTCATCAGTTCTGACTGAGTGGGTGAAGGAGAGGCCTCCATAGGAGAGGGCTGCAGGGGAGGTGGTCAGAGGAGGAGAGCCATGTTTCAGTTATGGCAAGAAGGTTAAAAGTGTGGGAGATGAAGAGTTCGTGGATAGTTGGCAGCTTGTTGAAAATTGATCTAGAATTCCAGAGTGCACAGGAGAAAGGAAGGGAAGGGACAGGGGAGATGTAGATCAGGTTGGCTGGGTTCTGAATGTGTGTGAGTGGTCTAGAAATTGGGGGGTGAGTGACCTAACAGTGAGGATTGGTATGGGACAGGATCGAGGAGCCATAATTCCAGTACAGTACTGTTGTTCAGAGGAATAATATAGAGTGGAGTGGGTGTAATATAGAATGGACAGTAAGAAGGGGGTGTAGTGAAAGCAAAGAAAGTGCAAATAAGAGTTTTTGGGAAATAATGGAAGGAATGGAAGGCTGAGATTGTTACACAGTGGATGTAGATAGTATAACTGAGGAGCAGAAAGCAATACGTGAGAGCAGTAGGGCTGTTAGTTAATCAGACAGGGAGTTAAGTGTCCAGGCTGTGCAGTATGCAGGCGTTGGTAGTAGTGGATTAGGTAATTCACTGTAGTATGTTGATTGCAGTTCCTTTTGTGGAGGTGGGGAAATAGAATGCTGTCCTTCTGTTTCTCTCCTGTTTATCTCCGGTATATCTCTGATGTTTATATAAATATTATACTCATACTTTACGCTAACATACTTCACAGCTAAGTGACTTTACAGCCTAACATATACTGATTAAATAGAATTGCACATATGGATACAGGCCTGATTGCTAGTAGCACCCACCTCTTGAAACTCCACCCAGAACAAATGCTTTACCCTATGTGTGAACATCAACAGTCCAGTATACTCGCACTAATACACAGAGATTTACTACTTTAGTACAGGCTAATTAAAAAGTATAGTCCCAGTTACCTAAGTGATTTCCTATAGGCAAATAAAAGTTGCAGGAGTGAGAGATAAAGTTCAGTTACTTCACAGCTAAGTGGGAGATAAATTTCAGTTACTTCACAGCTAAGTGACTTTACAGTCAGAGGCTTGACAGCCTAACATGTACTGGACTGTATTAATTTACTTGGACTGTATTAATTACCCTGGATGTACAAGGTCTAGGTCCAAAAAATACCTCATACATAGGATAGTACTCCACTACTGGTTTTTTTAAAATCCAGAAACTCAATTTAATTTTTAGTCACTAACACTAACCTCATACGTCTAAATATTCCCTAGAAGGAGAATCACCTTCACAATTATGAGTTGTCAGTATAGGTTAAGGTGACTTTAATATACCATGATGGTTGTGGCTCATGGTTATCATACACCACAAGGAAAATAACGACATGTAGACATGCATTTTAATCTTTAATACACAATCTTCATTCAGTATTTTCTATTACACATAAATGTATTTTCAGTCTTTGTGATTTTAACCTCTATGTTTTGTTGTGATCTCTGATCAATGTGTGAGTCAAAATCACACTATTTTAACATTTAAGAAATTAAGAGTTATATTTAACAAATATGTCTTCACCTGTGCATCAACAATACAGTTTTTCTTTTCTTCAAATTGTCAGATGTACTACTCAATGTAGTCGGTAGCACGCACCCCCTGCATTGCTAAAGAATCATCATATTAAATAATATACGGGTAACATTTTGGAATGCGTGTGTTTGGTTTCCATCACACTTTTACTAAATAATATTGAGTGTGCAGATATGTAACTACCTTTGCACTCTAATACCAGTAGGTAAGTGTGCTAGATATTTTTTATGTCTGCAATGAAAATTAAACCTTCAGCAAATTCGACTTTTTATAAGAGTTGCATTGAAAAGATAGGGAGCATATTACTTTTATGCCTAATGTATGTACTGATTTTTTTGGCACTTGTGTTTTTTTCACTGTCAATGTGAATATATAGTCTACAAAAGTTTTTACTAAAAACAATGGGTTTATTGTGTCCATAAAACATGGTTTAAATTTCTCGTCATTGGCAACCCTGATTGATATACTTTATAGAAACATTGCCTTCTCTTAATAAGTAACAACAACATTAATATATTAATTTTAAATAGACCATAAATTACATGCAGAAAACTAAAGAATCTAAAACAATTCCTGTCACTAAGCCTTTATATAGGTATTATGTTTAATGATCCATGTAAAATAGGTTACATACTGTAACTTGCATGACAGTTTTAATCTCTTGAATATGACAAATGTTCAAAATCACGTGAATAAAATTACAGCAAGAAAAGATAAAGGATGAAATCTCTATTCTACAATACAATTAAATACTTATATTTGCGGACTTCAAAATAAAGCAATATTTTTTAAGTTAAAGAATATTTTTTTTTAAATTATAAAATACTGTATGTTGTGGCTTAAATATTGTCACATGGTGCTGGAGCCTGGTTTATACTAACTGCTGGCAGCCCCTCTCCCCAGCCTCTGTGGGGACTACAGTAGCAGCATCTCCCCTCTCCACAGGTGCTGCTGTGGATGACTATGAATTCAGAAAGCTCTGTCCCACTTGAAATTTAAAGTGATAGTTTTGCCAAATGTACCATCACATTTGGAACTGCTCCCTAAGTATAAAGAAATGCTCTGGCACTGTTCAAGTGTAAGAGTATTGGGCTCCTAATTTAATGACCTGTGCTCTAATCCGGGTCCATCTGACGAATTTCCTCACCTTCACCTTGTGACTTACTGGTTCCAACTTTGGCTATTCTTTTGACTAGATTGTACCTGTTCCCGGATTCCACATTCTGTTGACTACACTCCAGTACGCCTCACAGTGACCAGTCTTACTGCCTACCATTGTATCCACTACCCCATAAATAGGAACACAGTCAGAGGGCTGTGACCTGTGTATCATTCACACCAAGGCCTAAACCCCTGTGGGGGTACATGGTGAAGGTCACTGATACGTTAGACTCTGTGCCTCTGCTCTGGGTCTACACCACTCCTTTTTGTTTGTTCAGCATACATACCATCCCAACGAGAGTTGTGACATATATATTCAAAGACAGCAACCTTTGGTCAGTGACACAGGAGCTGAGACTGCAACTCTTACATTGAGTTGCAGTTTGGTTCAGGACACTTTACAAGGGAGTTGGGAAATAACTGATGGACAATTCTATGGGCATTCGCTTTACCTTATTTTGGCATATAGATTGTGGGTCAGATAAGCTTTTTATTCTGATATTTTGTGAGCAGCTAGATTTGCCCATAATAGGTGAAAGAGATCCATCTTAAATAGGCATCCCTACTCCCAATGCAAAACTCAGAATAGCACAGAACTCAAGTTAAATGCCCACAATATTAGATGACATACCCATCACCTTTCCACAATATAGAACAGTCTGTGCAATCACAATGTCGCCAAAAATCCATTGTGACTTAGAATCATGCCCCAAGTGTGAAAAGGTCTACATAACTACTAGAGATGAGCGGATCAGATTTTAAGAAATCTGAACCGCACCAAACTTCAGAGATCTGAGGCAGTTGAGCTGGGGCTCAGATCTGCCCTGGCTGCCTTGGATCCCCGACCTGAGGCGAAACCACGAGATCCAACTTTAGGATCTCGCGGTTTTGTATCGGATGCCATTTTCAAAAGTCCCATTAAGTTAATGGGTTCTCCGCTGATTGGCTGAGAGAGCCACCTGTCAAGGTTCTCAGCCAATCAGCATGTCCCCATAGACATTAATGGGGTAAGATAACAGCCCGCATCACACTAATGAGACCGCCGACCACACTGCCAACACCGCCACTAGCAGGGCCAACACCCCCACACTGCTAGTACCCCCACACTGAGGATATCGCCGGCACCCCTGCACTGCTGACACCCCCACACTGAGGACACATCCGGAACTCCAGCACTGCTGGCTTCCCTGCACTTAGGACATTGCCAGCACTTCTGCACTGCTGACACAACCAGCACCCCCGCACTGCTCACTGGGCTGGCACCCCGCACTGCCGACACTGATGGCACACCTCTGCACCGAGCACACCATTGGCACTCCCGTGATATTGACATCACCGGCAATGCCAATGGTGTGCACCGAGCACACCATTGGCACTCCCGTGATATTGGCATCCCTGCAGTGAGGACACACCTGGCACCCCCACACTGCGGACACAGCCAGTACCCTGGCAATATGGACACCACCAGCAACCCCACACTGAGGACACTGCCAGCACTGCCGACACTGCGAGCACCCCTGCAGTGAGGACACCTCTGGCACCCCTGCACTGCCAACACAGCCAGCAGTACTGACACAAACAGCTACTTCGCACTGAGGACACCACCGTCACTGGCGACACCGTCAGCACCCCAGCAGTACTGACACCGGCAGCAAGCCCACACTGAGGACTCTGCCAGCATCACTATTTGTGTGTCCGCCTTGCACTGTATCTTGCATTGTATCTGGAACTATATCCATCCCACACTGTATTCAACCCACACTGTATTCTGCACTGTCTCCAATCCACACTGTATCCAACCAGCAATGTATCCCGCACTGTATCCGACCCGCAGTGTATCCAACCAGCAATGTATCCAGCACCGTATCCGACCCGACCTGTATCCTGCACTGTATCCAAACAGCAATGTATCATCACTGTATCATAACACATTATCCAACCCACATTGTTTACAATCCACAGTGTATTCCACATTGTATCCGACCCATTGTGTCTCCTGCACTGTATCCAAGACACAGTATCCAACCTGCACTGTTTCTGACCCACACTGTATCCAACCAGTAATATATCCCACACCGTATCCGACCTGCACTGTATTCAACCCATGCAGTATCCAACCTAAACCGTATCCCACACTATATCCAACCTGTCCTGTATCCCACACTGTATCCAACCCACACTGTATCTGACCTGTACTGTATTCAACCTACACTGTATACCCCAGTTTAGTCAGCCAGCCTTTGGCCAATATTGGTTAAAACAATATTATGGACTGTGAGGTGGTCAAAATTGAGTGGAAATGACTGGAAATGAATGTTATTGAGGTTACTTTTTTGTTGTCAATTTTTGAAAAAAATCCAAATCCAAAGCCGGCTGATGAATCAGAACCAAACCCAAATTCAGAAAAATTGGCCCAGCGCACATCCCTAATAACCACAGATCCCATCTCTTAATTCCTAAGGTGTCTTCTTATTTCCTTGACAGGTATTGGGGCAAACTTAATACTGTAAATCTCATTTATTTTTGCACAGGTATCCCTCTGCTCCAAGACAAAGAACAATTCTTAGCATTTTTTAATAACAACCTATACAAAGTTATGTGTCTTTGTATGTGTAATACTCTGGCGAGTATTAGAGGTTCGAGTTTTCTTACCAGTTCCTGGTGACTGTAGTATGGAAATGGAGGCAGGTTCCTCTTCTAATTCCCCATACAGTTCAGTACATGTTACACACAGTCATTAATTAAGCTAATGCTCCACAGTGATTTTATTCAGCTGGAACACTATTGAAAAGGCTTTTACTACTGTAAAGGCCCATACACACTGGGCGATTTTGAGCTGAAAGCAGCTCACTTTTGGTGTGTTGAGCTGCTTTCAGCTCAAATCCGCCCAGTGTGTATGCACAAGCGATGAGCGGTGAGCGCTGATTCGCGCTCCCGCTTCATTGCCAGTGGCCGCCATTCATCTGCTGGTATTACCAGTAGATGACAGGCGGGGTGAGCGGCTTTCCATAGCGTCCTGCTATGGAAAGCCGCTCACCCCCGCTGACATCGCTGGGCAGGGGGTCAAGCGCTCAGTGTGTATGCACTGAGTGCTTTTCAGCTCAGCGATGTCAGCAATCATCGCTGTGCATACACGCTGGCAAAAATGCCCAGTGTGTATGCACCTTCAGAGCTTTAAAGTCCTTAACAAAGTCAACAGTATATATAACAATCCAAAAGGGTTTCATGTACACACCTTTTTCATAAATACTGCAGAACACAGCGATAGTTAACAACCTTTACAATCTACAGTACACTAGTAACAATAGTCCCATATACTGTAAGTTATAATTAGGGGCGTTTCAACAGAGGAGGGTGCCCATGTGGACCTCCGGGTGGGCCTCCTCCTCTGCACAGCACAGTAGTCTTCGGCATTGTGCCAGATTCTACTGCGCATGCGCAAGTCTCCGGAAACATGGCGCCCACCATTTTCTGGAGACCAATTTGACTACTGGTCATACGCAGTGGCTATTTTAATTGTGATTTTTGCCGCGGCTGCAGCTCACAACGTTGGACTCCAGAAAGGTAAGTATTAAAATATAGGTGCAGTGTGTGTGGTGTGTGCCCGCTCCTGGACTCAGGGACCCATGTGCACCACACACATTGCACCCATTATAGAAATGACACTGGTTATAATATTAATGGAGCCTAGTATGCTAGCTTAAGTCAATTAAGTAGTTCCCATTGGAGTACTCAGTTCTCTATCACTTTGGCTCCTTAACAAGTAGAGCCTTATGTGAACCATATACAAGCTTTTCAGGGAGGAGATGGTTATGATCCAGGGAGTAGTTTCCTTTCTTTGCAGAGAAATATATACAGGTTGAGTATCCCTTATCCAAAATGCTTGGGACCAGAGGTAATTTAAATATCGGATTTTTCCGTATTTTGGAATAATTGCATACCATAATGAGATATCATGGTGATGGGACCTAAATATAAGCACAGAGTGCATTTATGTTACATGTACACCTTATGGGGGTCATTCCGAGTCGTTCGCTCGGAAAATTTATTCGCATTGCAGCGTTTTTCCGCTTAGTGCGCATGCGCAATGTCCGCACTGCGACTGCGCCAAGTAAATTTGCTCTGAAGTTTGGATTTTTACTCACGGCTTTTTCTTCGCTCAGGCGATCGTAGTGTGATTGACAGGAAATGGGTGTTACTGGGCAGAAACAGGCCGTTTTATGGGCGTGTGGGAAAAAACGCTACCGTTTCCGGAAAAAACGCGGGAGTGGCTGGAGAAACGGAGGAGTGTCTGGGCGAACGCTGGGTGTGTTTGTGACGTCAAACCAGGAACGATAAGCACTGAACTGATCGCAGATGCCGAGTAAGTCTGAAGCTACTCTGAAACTGCTACGAGATGTGTAATCGCAATATTGCGAATCTTTCGTTCGCAATTTTAAGAAGCTAAGATTCACTCCCAGTAGGCGGCGGCTTAGCGTGTGCAATACTGCTAAAATCGCCTTGCGAGCGAACAACTCGGAATGAGGGCCTATATACACAGCCTGAAGGTCATTTTAGACAATATTTTTTATAACTTTGTGCATGTGTACATTCACACAATTCATTTATGTTTCATATACACCTTATACACACAGCCTAAAGGTCATTTAATACAATATTTTTAATAACTGTGTATTAAACAAAGTTTGTGTACATTGAGCCATCAGAAAACAAAGGTTTCACTATCTCAGTCTCACTCAAAAAATTCTGTATTTCGGAATATTCCGTATTTCGGAATATTTGGATATGGGATACTCAACCTGTAGTAGCTTTCAGCTCCCAGCTAGACAGAATTGTTACTTTATTGCATCTTTCTGGTTACAAATCCTGCTGCATGTTACATATAATAAACAGCTCTGACAGGTCATGCAAGTCTCTCATGTGTTGCCTGTTTCACTCTCTGCTTATAATTAAACAATATCTAATCTAAAGTCTTCTGCTATGTCCCTCTCTCTATTAATGCACTTGGGGGTGTAATTTGGTTTCCTCCTTGCTCACCAGCCCTGGTCTCATTGGAGAGGGTGCTTCGAGGCCTCCTGAAGTGTAAACCAAGCATCTGCATCACCATTCACAGACCCTGGAAGATGGCTCCACTCACCGCTGCTACTGTTCACCCCCGCATGCGACAAGGAACTGCGTGGCTGCTTTTACACTGTTCCTGGTCACCAGGAACTGGAACTTCTTCCAAAACCTAACTGCACAGCACACTCTCTTCAGCGGTCACACCGTATCTCTCCCTCTCAAACTACATACCCTCTAACATTTTACACATAAAAATCGGTACAAATTAGGAAAGGGGGCATGGCCATGGGCAAAGGGGCACCCCTTTTCCCATACTTTCAATGGAAGTTTGTAGAGCCAAAAATCAGTACAGACCATAAAAAAAGGTACTGTACCTGCTAAAAAGGTACAGTTGAAGAAAAGGAAACTTGCCCCCTGTAACCTTGGCCTGGCAGTTAACTCAGCACATGCCAGCTCTAGTTCTCAGCCTCAAGTGCAAGTCCCAGATCGCACCTGCTCCAGCTCCCTTCTTTCATGCAGTATAATCCTGCTGCAACTACTGTGCATTTTCTGTGTCCAAAGTTGCATAAATATTAACCAATAAAGTCCCACATACACTTGCACAGCTTCCACTGGTAAGCTAGTGGGGTATCACAGTATGTATACACCCAACAAGCTACTGTGATCATTTTCATTCATAAAAAATGTCCCCCTATCCTGGGTGATTCCCTGGGCTTTTACATGTATATTCAAAAATTATCATCTACAGTATGTCGCAACTTAGTTGGCTTTAAAAGTGTATGCAAAGGGGTCAAAATAATCTAAAATTCCAGCCATTAACTATAAACAGCTACAAATATTAATAAGTACTGCAAAATCAATCTTATTTATTCCCATATATACTGTATAACCAACCAAAAAACCAACCAACCTAGACACAACTTATGTTCACTGATTAATGATACAACTTGGCAAAAGACAGAGGACCCGATTCAGTAAGGATTGCAAATTCTGCTAAGTAGCAGAATTTGCAATCCTTTGGACCACATGTTGGGGACCGCTCATCACAAGGCCGCCCAGCATACTATTAGACCCCTCTCCCCCCGACTATGCTGAAATTGCAGTTTGACTGCAATTTCAGCGTGATCGCTAAAAATGAGGTAGCGTCCTGCCGGTGCAGCCTGGCTGCACCTGCACGAGGCCTGCCGCCAATTTTAATGATTGCAGTGGCTGCGTGTGATGTCACACGGCCTCCCCGATCAAGCCCCGTCACGCTCACCATTTCTCCATCGCCGGCCCCGCAACGCTCCGTCTCCGCCTTGGAAACAGAGCATTGCCACCCAGGCAGAGGCGATCGCATTTTCTGCGGGCGCATGCACAGGATGGGCCCTGCACACGCGCCCACATGCTCATCATAGTTTTTGCGGTTGGATCGCGTATTGCGATCCAACCTGAATCAGGCCCAGAATCCCTAAATGTGAAACAAGCGTCAAGGATTAAAATGTCTATTAATGAAAGCAATGATGCACACCATATACTGTATAGCTGCATCTGTAAAAACATGAATTCTGCTACAGTATATCTAAGTTTATCCATTAGAGCACTTTTATCTAAATGATATTTAATATCTGGTGCTTTATGATATATCAAGTCTAGAATGGCTGGTCTGATTTACCCCAGTGCTTTTTAAAAACTTTTTCAGCATATTTATGATTATTGTTTAACTAAGCAATAAAGGCTGGATCAAATTTATTATTTTTTTTGTAAGTGACAAGTTGTAATAGCTAACATCTTTCCAGCTGATTTACAATATTCAGTGCTTTCTCAACTTGTTGTTTATCATAACCCTTCTGTAAGAATTATTCTTTCATCTTAGCAGCCTGTTTGTTAAAATGTATTTCATCAGAATGCTTCCTCTTAATACATATAAATTGGTTGCCTGGAATTCTCTGCAGCCAATTATCATGATAATGACAGTAGGCAGAGATATAGGAATGAGAGTTAGTAGGTTTAATATAATGTCTTGTACACAGCTGTCCATATTCTATATTTATTGTGAGATTCATAAAACCTACTTCTTCTTTACTAATGGAAAAGGTCATCTCAATGTTTTGAATTTGGTTATTTGAATGCTCACAAAAGACTTTAAGAGTATCCTTGTTGCTATTCCAAGTAAAGAAACTGCTTTTCTTTTATAGCCAGTCTTGTCTAATAAAGCTACAGCTCTCCCGTACATGCTATCTCTATTCCTGATACAGAAGGTTAGGGGACACGTTTTTCTGACTGAAACAGGTCACGCGGGCTATATTGTACGTGTGACCTCTGTCGGTATAATGAGTTTTTGAATTGGACAGCTTGTTCATTAACAATTTTTAGCTATTTAATACTTGTTGCAATGGTGCTCCAGCCAATCAGCTCCTGTCATTTTTCAAACACACGCCAGCTATCTTAAACTGATAAATGATAAATAGGTCCCATAGGATATTAAATGTATAATAAGATTATTTGCATATTCTGAAAAGGATTGGCCTTTGCTGTGGGCTGAGTTCGTTATACCAGGGAATGGGATTTAAGCGGACAGAATACCGACTGTGGAATCCTGACAGTGATAATCTTGACAGAGGAAGGTAAGTATACTCACCTTCCCTCAATGCCCTCTTAAGTCTAACTCTCCCCTCCCGAAGCCTACACCTAACCCTCCCACCCCACAGCCTAACTCCAACCCTCCCCGATGGTGACTAACCCTAACCCCCCTATTCCCGAAGGATAAACCTAACCCTCCCTCCCTTTCCCGCAGCCTAACCCTAACCCTCCCCAAGGGTGCCTAACCCTAATCCCCCCTCCCCACAGCCTAACCCTAATCCCCCCCCCGCAGCCTAAACCTAACCTCCCTCGTCCCACGCAGCTTACCTGTCCTGCGTGCCAGGAGTGGAGTGATCGTGAATGCAGGTGTCTGTATTCCAGAGCCAGGATTCTGATCCCATTCAGGATCCTAGCTGTGTCAGGATCCAGGGATCAGTATTTTGACAGCCAGGATCCTGACTGAATCCCCTTTGCTGTATCTATCTTTCAATTTAATGGGCATTTTGAGGTGGGAACTGGGTGACAGCAATGTAGTTACACTGGGCTGTTCTGTCTCTAGGAGTGTACTAGGAGTGCGTGTAACTGATCTTTGTGCTATTCTGAGCTATATATACAGAGAAGGGAAGTCTGCTTTAGATGGAACTCTTGCTGGTGCTAATGCTGGTAATACTAATTTATAACAGTTGTGGCCATGGATGGAAAAACAGTCGGTGGTGCAACTTCTGCTTAAAGCCTTACGGATCTTTGCATCATCACTACAGAAAATCACATTAGCATTTGTAAATCAGGCTTCCATCACATAAAAACAGCCACTGTGTATCCGACAGCTAGATGTAGATATTATTCATATTTTTTATCCTTAAGCAGGAGGTAAGGAGACACATTTTTGGGTATGAAAGAGGTCACCACATCTATTATAATGTATGAGGGCTTTTTAAAAGGGGCAGCTGTTTATGAATGAACTATTGGTTCCATGTAGAGGAAACTTTAGAGGTGGGGCTGCAGCGCAGTCCAAAATTCAAATAGGGGAGCGAAACCAGCTTCCACCCACTGCCATTTCAAACCGAGTTACTGGTAGTTGGTATGTCTCCCCTATTTGAATTTTAGAATGCACTGCAGCCCCACCTCTGGAGCTACCACTGTTACCATGGGTTGAGCATCTCATTTAAGAGTCCGTGAAGAGTGTGAATTACAGTATAATCCTTTTCATGGTTTACATTTTGGTTGATCATTCTTGCCATGATGAATTGCTATGAAAGATATTGAACTATTTGAGTAGTGGTCAGTGAGTGTAATTTAAAGATGCTCTTAGTGATCTACATGGTCCAGTCACATTATTATGACCACCTCCTACATTTGAAGTCGGTAGCATGTAGCCCATGAAGTATGTCACGTGTCGTGCACTGGCTTGGTGGGTATATAAGGTGTGTATAGGCTGTCTGCCCACATACAGTATCACTCGTTGCTGTCATGGGTAAAAGGGACACTTTATCAGAGTTGCAATAAGAGATGACTATTGGCTTTCAAGCCAAGGGTGGCAGTATTTATGAAACAGCGCAGTTTGTGAACTGTTTGCGTGCTGCAGTAGTGAAGGTGTATCGTGACTGGGTAAATGACACCATTGCAAATAACCAACGTGGAAACTGCAGAGCACCATGTGCCATTGATGTGAGAGGTGAACGTCTGCTATGAGGGTGCGTGAGGGATGACCGACATGCTACAGTGGAGCAGCTTACCATCAAAATTAACCTGGGAGCTACCAGACATGTGTCTAAAATGACGGCTTCAGCCCGTCTAGCTGCTGTCCGTGCTGCACCTGACGGTAACTCTGGCTATTAGCTGGTGGTCATACTAATGTGACTCGACCATGTAGTTCCTTATTAGAGAACGTTACCAAAAATATTATTTAATGCTATTTTAAGCAGCTGATAATTGCCTTTACACAAAAAATCTGATTCTTTTGAATGTGATACTGACGGGCAGATATATTAATCCTGGAGAAGTGATAAAATGGAAGGTGATATCACACCAGCCAATCAACTCCTAACTGTCAAGTTGCAAGCTGGGCTTGAAAAGTGACAGGAGTTGACTGGTGGGTTATCTCTTTCCACTTTATCAGTTATCAAGGCTTAATATGTCTGCCCCTATAAGTCTAGGGGCTTATTTGCACTCTCCTTCTTTTCATAAAGCAGAGGTTCCCAAACTGTGTGCCGTGGCTCCCTGGGGTGCCTCGGGACACTTGCAGGGGTGCCCTGGGTTGGTGGTCCAGGACCAATTCAAATTATTCATGGTCAATATAATAGGCAAAACCAGAGCTGGTAGCTGCCAGTCATAAAATATGTGGCCAAACAGAAGCAAATCTTGTCCTTTACCACACAACTGACCCTAAGGATGACATATAAATGGGATTTACTAAATGTAATATTTCTTTCTAAATTTCTTAGTAAGAAATTTTTGGCCTAGGGGTGCCGTGAAAAAAATTCTGATATTCTAGGGCGCCGTGATTCAAAAAAGTTTGGAAACCACCGCCATAAAGGCATCAACCAGTGGAGGCTTTTTTTGCCATGGTGGGGTATGGTTTCAGTGAGAAGCACAACATGTAAAGAGGGCCCAGAATTCACAAATGGGTGTAACCATGCCTCCACAAACTTGGCCATGCCCACTAGTAGTGGAGTCCAGTAAATCTCCCAACTGTCCTGATGAGGTACTCTGAGTCTCCATGAATATGGCATTAATGAGCAATCACTACTTTACTCCTTTTTCCTATTTCAAAGATACTGGGCTAGATGCATCATCGCTTGGAAAGTGATAAAATGGAGAGTGAAAAAGTACCAACCAATCAGGTCCTAACTACAATGTCACAGGCTGTGTTTGAAAAATGGCAGTTATGACCTGATTGGCTGGTACTTTTTCACTCTCCATTTTATCACTTTCCAAGTGATGATGCATCTGGCCCACTGTATGAAAAACAAGTATATAAATTAATGTGTAACATACTGTAATTTAGCTCAAACTGAATATCTTGACTTAAAAAAAAGTCTTCATATTTTTTTACCCTGGAAGCCTGAATTAGGTCAGAAACATGAGATCAACAGAGCAAAGCAAACAGTTAATAATTTGGTGGCTCCAATTAGATGCCAAAACCTGCTGCAAAGATGGAAATAAGTAATACATTCATTTTCTCAACTGTATTCCCTTTTGGGCATTTTGGAATTTACACATCTTTTTAACAACTTTGGTATTCTGCTAATACAAATCTATTAAAAATAACTGCAAACACGCCTCAGAGGTAAAAGATTTTGCATGTATATTTCCTCATCATTTGAAAAGAAAAAAACAGTCAAAACGGTTTGGATTTTCAACTTGGCTTGAATGCTGACTAGATCAAGTCGCAGACCTGAAGTACCAAGGGGGTCATTCCGAGTTGTTCTCTCACTAGCAGATTTTAGCAGCATTGCACACACTAGGCTGCTGCCCTCTGGGAGTGTATCTTAGCTTAGCAGAATAGCGAACGAAAGATTACCAGAATTGCGAATAGAAAATTCTTAGCAGTTTCTGAGTAGCTCCAGACCTACTCACAGATTGCGATCAGCTCAGGCCGTTTCGTTCCTGGTTTGATGTCACACACACGCCCTGCGTTCGGCCTGCCACTCCCCCGTTTCTCCATACACTCCCGCGTTTTTCCCTGGCACGCCTGCGTTTTTCCGCACACTCCCAGAAAACGGTCAGTTTCCGCCCAGAAACACCCACTTCCTGTCAATCACACTCCGATCACTTCAACGATGAAAATTCTTCGTTTGGACGTGAGTAAATCTACTAAGTTTTGTGTTAAAATACTTAGCGCATGCGCACTGCGTACCATGCACATGCACATTTTAGCCTTAATCGCTCCGTTGCGAAAATCGGCAATGAGCGATCAACTCGGGGAAGGTGCCAGGGAAGGTGGTAATGGCGGACTCTGTAATTGGATTTAAAAAAGGAATGGATACATTTCTGAATGAAAAAGCTATCCAAGGTTATAATACTTAAAATATCAACGTGGTTAATCTGGGGGTAACACGAGTTATAGTAGCTAACTAGTCATAAAACATTATTTAGCAAGTATGTAGAATCATCACAACTTAAAACAGGTTGAACATAATGGGCAATCTTTCCTCTATTCAACCTCAAATACTATGTTACTATGTTACTGTGGTGAAAGGGGTCTGTTTCAGGGGTGTACTAGGTTATGCAGATGCTCGGGATCCTGGCGCCCAGCATCCCAGCACCGGAATGCCGGCAGCTGGGTGAACACAAAAGAGCCCCTTGTGGGCTCACTGCGCTCGCCACGCTGCGGGCATGGTGGCATGCTATGTGCGACACGCTATTTATTCTCCCTCCAGGGGTGTCGTGGACACCCCAAGAGGGAGAATAGTTGTCGGTATCCCGGCGCCGGTATGCAGAGTGCCGGGAATCAGACAGCCGGGATATCGAGTGCTTCCCCTGTTTCAGAGATGGACGCAGTTAGCACCCCCCACTGCCTCTTTGCATGCAGCAGCTGTGCTAAAATATTCAAAAGATGCACCAGGCATCTTAATTTGAAAATAGTCCACAGCAAGAATATCCTGATGCCGCCCCCAAATTCCAGCTATATGTCAGTTATGCTGTGGACATCACCGGTGCCGGGAGGGGCAGTGGGTACTCTTTACTCGGGCCGTGCCTGTTGGAGGTACCCCGGTCCTGCTGCCCCCCCCCCATTCCCCGCTGTAGGCAGTGGCACTAGGAGCGAGGAGAGAGAGGTGTGACTGCTGAAGTAGCTGCCTCTCTTCCCAGCCCAGCAACACATGCTGCTGTGTGGTGCAATGGAGGGAAAATGGAGAGAAAAGCAGCTGCAGAAGCAGTCACTCTTTTCTCTCCTCTCTGCCCCATACCAACGACCCCATTTGCGTTGGCACATTAAATAGCATTTTTTTATATTTCAGAAGGAGATGGTCTGGCCATACCTCCCTCAATTGGCCATGACCCCTCCCTTTACCTGGGCCCGTCACAGCTGTCGGCGCCCCTGGACATCACAGCCCCAGATTTTCACACGCACAGTGTAACTTCTATATATGCACAGATCTAAAAACATTGCAGATGTGTGTGAATCTTGGGTTTATGGGGGTAATTCAGACCTTATCGCACACTAGCTTTTTTTTCAATGCGCTGCGATCAGGTCAGAACCTGGCATGCGTATGCACCACAATGCACAGGCGCGTCACTAAGGTACAAAGCATATTGTTGCTGTGCGATGGGTTTTACGAAGAATCCATTCGCACAGCCAATCGCAAGGAGATTGACAGGAAGAGGGCGTTTGTGGGTGGCAACTGACCATTTTCAGGGAGTGGTTGGAAAAACGCAGGCATGTCCAAGCGTTTTCAGGGCCGGTGTCTGACGTCAATTCCGGTCTTGGACAAGGTGAAGTGATCGCAGCGGATGAGGAAGTCCTGGCTACTCAGAAACTGCAAAAGATCTTTTTGTACCGCTCGGCTACACATGCGATAGCACACTTGCACAGCTAAAATACACTCCCCGGTGGGCGGAAACTATCTGATCGCAGCACTGCAAAAAACTGCTAGCAAGCGATCAGGTCTGAATTAGGCCCTATGTACAGTTCTAAATTAGTCCCAAGGTCCTTTAAGTCCAGCCCTTGGATTAAACAAATGCTTTCATGAATATCACAAAGTTTTGTGCTTTTGTTCTCTTTTTTTTTTTAACTAAAAATAGTTAAAATCAACTTTGCTTTCACATAACAATCCTTCCAAAAACTCTGCAAAATAAGGCTTTAACAAAAAAAAATCACAATTACAATGTACTAAATTGTAATACTGCAAGTTATATCAAAAAGCTACGATGAAAATGTTTCTTACAAACATTCATATTGCCTTTAAGTATGCAAATTACAGTCAAAATAATGTTTACTTTCACAAATTTTCCCAAAGAAAATGTATTCAGAGTGCTGGTAAATTACAAAACGTTGTGCTGTTCTTACAAATTCCTTTTACTGTTTACTGAAAGTCAAAATATGTTCCATTATTTCTGTACCTCATCATGCAATACATAGACTTGTCATATTCTCATACAGTACATCGTAGAAGTTACTCACTACACAATGGGGTGTTTTCTTCCAAATATAAAACTGTGTAAAAAATAAACCACTAATTTAAAGCATTAGAATTTTTTTTTTTTTTAACTTACTGAGACAATGTCCAGTGAAATTCTGAATTCTCTAGAATATTTTTTCTCTTGAAATACCTCTAGCTGCCTACCTTAGAAGAATAAGTTCTATTCATTGGCCCTGTTATGTGTCCAAACAGGGAGTAAAATTATGTAAATATATTTCCACATACAGGTATATACTTTTTTATTTTTTTGTACATGAAACACTTAGGAGCTTATTCAGTTAGGTGTGAGAATAATAAAAAATGTCATGCCTAAGGGTTTTACCTGCAGAGATTTTTGCTATTCAATTGGGTGCTGGGTTTTTAGCATGTATGAGTGGGAGGTGGGGGGAAAGGGGGTTCGCAATCCTAGCGCATGACCATTTTTTTCTAAAATCTACACCTTTAGGAAAAATGGTCGGGAGTTTCCCTGGAACTGCTGTTGACCCCCCTCCATTTATTGACTAATTAAGCAATTGGAAGGCTCTAATTAGCTTAATTAGTCCAATTACTCACCTTCTGCAATGTCTGCTAGTTTAATTGTGGTGAAAACCTCACACCCAATTGGATATGGCCCTTAGGGACCTACTCATTATCACCTACTGTATAATTAAGTATCCAACTCACAGAAAGTTGTGGTGGTGGACACTTAACTACTAGACCAATTTAGCATTGCTCCAGTGTGGGGACAGCTGATCCAAACGTCAGTTGTCCCTACGATCCCTAACACTACTACTTTGGCAGCAATGACTATTACCACTGCCAGGTGTGCACACTGAGTTCATGCATGAATACAGAAATACCTGACGAACTGAAGAGGCATCTGAACATGTGTGTGGATGCCCTTTCACAACCCAGGCTTCCTTCCCATTGCAAAGAGAGGTTAACTGGGAACCAACAAATGTGGTGTAGGCACCTGCTGTCAAACTCCAAAAGGGATATCACTGATTTCTCCTGTATTACCACTTTCCAAATATCTCCAATAACTGGATTTTACAAATGTAAGTGATGATTATTTACACTTATAATGATTATATATACTTATATTTAGTGATGATGTATGGGCGCCTTAAAACCTTCTGACTTAAAATGATGTGCTGACTCTTTTATATTGCAAATTTATTTAAGAATTCAGGCTAAATGATTAAGGGGTCTATTTACTAAGCCTTGGATGGAGATAAAGTCACTGGAGATAAAGTACCAGCCAATTGGCTCCTAACTGCTATGCCACAGGCTGTGTTTGAAAAATTACAGTTAGGAGCCGATATGCTAATACTTTATCTCCAGCCACTTTATCTCCATCCAAGACTTAGTAAATAGACCCTTAATTCCCTTGAGGGTCTAGTTCTCTATATGGAGTCTTTTTGGGGGTGTTCATAATAATGTAGTACTTGTTCAAAGAATCTTCAATATCTGCACAGAACAAGAACTTAAACTAAGAAAAAAATGTTCCGTAAAAGTTATTACATCCACCATTTATTCTGGGTGCTGCCATATTACAGATGATTAGTATAGCAACATATGATGTGCCTCTGTATAAGAAGAAAATGGCAGAATTTTGTTCACTACAAGTATGCAGTTATACTGTAGGTAATAAAAAAAAACACTGAAATGAAGCTGTATGAAAGACATGCAATTTGTATAATCTTTCTTACTGTTCATAAACATAACATGAAAATAAGCAATCCGCAACTCGCCCCCAAAACAGCTAGTCTATATTTTTAAACTATCCAAACCAACTATCATGATAAATATTTTTCAAAATGGTAGTGCTCTTAGTGAATAAAATGGCACTAAAGTATGTGGCAAAATTTAATTTAGACCTTTGTTTATTTACATTATATCTCTCTTAACACTTCAGTAGATTTGTATTTTTATTAATGAGGATGTCACGATCCGGGTATCTGGACGCCATTTCTTACCCATCAGATGCCTCCTAAGGCTGGCTTAGCGCTCCAGGACCGGATCCCATCTGTTATCCTGATGTTTACATTCCTGCATCCTCTCCTGTCTCTCTGAGACGCGGTCACAGTAAACGCCATATTACATCTGGCATGGCGTCTCCCGCGGCCTCCGCCGCCGTCCCTGAGTTTCTGCATGCAAAGTGTCAGAGTGGCGATTACGTCAGCCACGGCCTCCGCTGTGCCCGCGTGGTTTGGATGTGCATTCATCAGTCTGGCGTCTCCTGTCTCCTGTGGCCGGCGCCGCCATTGCTGCTTCAATTCTCACATGGATTACAAACCAAACTTCCCTCCAAGTGTCTGCATGGGCGCAGCCATCTTGGATTTTGTCATCTGATCATTTCCACCAATCTGCTGTCTGTATTGTTGATTTGCATAATTGCCTAGCCAACCCCTTCCTTGCTGCAGGTATAAATATGCTGTGCCTGAGCAAGGAAGGCGTCAGTGCTTTGGTTGTCAAACCTAGTTCCAGTTTGTCTCTTTCCTGTGATTGTCTTCCAGGTTCCAGCTCCTGTGTCAATCCTTCCACTACAGAGACCCGCACCAGCATTCCATCTGCGGTGTAGCCTGACTCTCCGATCCATTTGGATTCACCAGCTTCCAGCTACAGATCTACCTGCTTTCAGCATCCAGCTTCCAGCAGAGGTCAGCTCTCCTTAAAGTGCCGGTACTCCTTTTCTGCAGTTTGTCATTTATCACCGGCATTATAATTTCACCGCTCTCAAACTCCAAACTTCATTATTATTTCATCGCTCTCAAGTTCGTTTATTATTTAACTGGTTCCAGCCAGTATCCACTCCGTGCCAACAACAGTCTGGTTCCAGCCAGTATCCACAGCAGCCGTTTTATCTTCAGCAGCCCAGCCTTTCCTGGAACACCAGCTGGTACGATCTTGGGTTCTCTCCATTGCTACAGTCAGGCCTGGTAAGGACTTTCCAACTAGAAGATTATAAGAACTATCTCACACTACCAGTGCCTGTGGCCCTTGCCACCCTGTAGTACCCAGGAATTGTATTTATCCTCTGTTGACTTTTATGTTTCCTTTTACTGCTGCTGTGTTGCGGAGTTGTCATAAATAAACATCATTGACTTTTATTCAAGTTGTCGTGGTCACGCCTTCGGGCAGTTATTCATCATGTTACTTACATGTCCAGGGGTCTGATACAACCTCCCAGGTTCCGGTACATCTCAGCCCCTACAACTGAGGCTGCCTCCCGTCAGCTCAGGCCCTCAGTTGTGACAGTAAGCACTGACCTAATGAATCCAGCCGGAGACCAGGATCAAGCGGCCAGGCCGATGCAAGAACTGGCAGCCCGACTTGAACATCAGGAGGCTGCACAGGGCCACATCATCCGCTGTCTCCAGGATCTCTCTACTCGGCTGGATGGGATTCAGACAACCCTCCGTGGATCAGGCGCGTCCGGTGCGTCAACCACAGTGACTCCAGCTATAACCCCACCCACCTTACCCATTTCTGCTCCACGTCTTCATCTTCCAACGCCAGCAAAATTTGACGGATCTCCAAGATTCTGCAGGGGATTTCTCAACCAGTGTGAGATTCAGTTTGAGCTACAACCTGGCAATTTCCCCAGTGACCGTACAAAAATTGCCTACATTATCTCTCTTCTCAGTGGCTCAGCCCTTGATTGGGCATCACCGTTATGGGAGAGGTCCGACACCCTGCTATCTTCCTGCACTGCATTCGTGTCAACATTCAGGCGCATCTTTGACGAGCCAGGCCGGGTAACTTCAGCTTCGTCTGAGATTCTCCGTTTACGCCAGGGATCACGTACTGTAGGACAATATCTTATACAGTTCCAGATCCTGGCATCCGAACTGGCATGGAACGACGAGGCCCTGTATGCTGCATTCTGGCATGGCTTATCTTAGCGTATTAAAGATGAGTTAGCTACCAGAGACTTACCCTCTAAGTTAGATGAGCTAATCTCACTCTGCACAAAAGTTGATTTATGTTTCAGAGAGAGAGCAACTGAACGTGGAAGATCATCTGCTCCAAAATCTTCTGCTCCTCCTCCTCGCCAACTGTCACCAACTAAAGATGAGCCCATGCAAATTGGCTGTTCCCGTTTAACTCCTGCTGAGCGCCGAAGACGTCTCTCCGAGTCTCTCTGTCTTTATTGTGCAGCTCCGTCTCACACCATTAATGCCTGTCCCAAACGTCCGGGACTCCAAATCCTAGCTCGCCAAGGAGAGGGCCGGCTAGGAGTAATGATCTCCTCTCCATCTCTTCAAGATTGTAATCTCCCAGTCTCGCTTCAAGTTGCTCAACGTTATCGGAACGTCATTACCCTCCTTGATTCCGGAGCAGCTGGGAACTTTATTACCGAAGCCTATGTTAAACGGTGGTCCCTACCCACCGAGAGACTTCCTTCGTCCATTTCCTTAACTGCCGTGGATGGCAGCAAAATTTTTGATGCAGTTATTTCTTTAAGGACTCTACCAGTTCGTCTGAGAGTGGGAGTTCTTCATTCCGAACTTATTTCTTTTTTAGTGATTCCAAGAGCCACACATCCTGTGGTCCTGGGCCTTCCATGGCTCCGTCTTCACAATCCTACAATTGATTGGACAACTACGCAAATCCTGGCATGGGGTTCCTCCTGTGCTGAGACATGTTTGTTTAAAGTTTTGCCTGTCTGTTCTTCCTCCCCCAGGTCGTCTGATGTTCCACCTCCTCCATATCAAGATTTCACGGATGTGTTCAGTAAAGCTTCTGCTGATATCCTTCCTCCTCATAGAGAATGGGACTGCCCGATTGATCTCGTTCCAGGGAAGGTTCCACCTCGAGGCCGAACGTATCCGTTGTCTCTGCCTGAGACGCATTCTATGGAGGAATACATTAAAGAGAACCTAGCAAAGGGGTTCATTCGACCTTCTTCTTCTCCAGCCGGCGCAGGCTTCTATTTTGTAAAGAAGAAAGATGGTGGTCTGCGGCCGTGCATCGACTACAGAGGTTTGAACGACATTACCATCAAGAACCGCTATCCTTTACCCCTGATTACTGAGCTATTTGACAGAGTTAGCGGAGCTACCATCTTTACAAAGCTGGACTTGAGAGGTGCATACAATCTCATCCGGATCCGTGAGGGTGACGAGTGGAAGACCGCCTTTAACACCCGTGACGGACATTATGAGTACCTCGTCATGCCCTTCGGATTGAGCAATGCTCCAGCTGTCTTCCAGCATTTTGTCAATGAGATCTTCAGAGACATTCTATACCGTCATGTCGTAGTCTATCTAGATGATATCCTCATTTTTGCCAACGATTTAGAGGAACATCGTTTTTGGGTAAAAGAGGTTCTGTCCCGTCTTCGTGTCAATCATCTCTATTGCAAATTAGAGAAATGCATCTTTGAAGTCAAGTCCATTCCGTTTCTAGGGTACATTGTGTCCGGTTCCGGACTAGAGATGGATCCTGAGAAACTACAAGCAATCCAGAATTGGCCGGTACCCTTAACCCTCAAAGGGGTCCAGAGGTTCTTAGGGTTCGCCAATTATTACCGAAAGTTTATATGAGACTTTTCCACCATTGTGGCGCCTATTACTGCTTTCACTAAGAAGGGTGCTAACCCGTCCAAGTGGTCTGAAGAAGCCATGCAAGCCTTTCATCTTTTAAAGCAAAGGTTCATCTCTGCGCCTGTTCTGAAACAGCCTGACATCGACTCTCCTTTCATCTTAGAGGTGGATGCCTCCTCCGTTGGAGTAGGAGCGGTGTTATCTCAGAGGGCTAAAGATGGCCATTTACATCCTTGCAGTTTCTTCTCCCGGAAGTTCTCCCCAGCGGAGCGCAACTATGCCATTGGCGACCAGGAGTTGCTAGCCATCAAGCTCGCTCTAGAGGAGTGGAGATATCTGTTGGAGGGAGCTTCTCATTCAATCACCATACTTACAGACCACAAGAACCTTTTATATCTGAAAGGCGCACAATGTCTCAATCCTCGTCAGGCCAGATGGGCACTTTTCTTTTCCAGGTTCGACTTTAAACTCCAGTTCTGTCCGGGCTCTCAGAATCGCAAGGCCGATGCCCTTTCCCGCTCATGGGAGCAAGAAAATGAGTCAGAGTCTTCAGACAAGCATCCTATTATAAATCCGTTGGCATTCTCCACGGTAGGGATGGACTCTACGCCCCCATCAGGGAAAAGTTTTGTGAAGCCGATGATAAGGAAGAAGCTCATGCATTGGGCCCATGCTTCCCGTTTTGCCGGACATACAGGATATCACCTTGCATCAGTTTGCCAATATCTGGAAGAGCGTACGATCAGCTCTGCTCAAGGCATCGTTCAGGTACAAGAAGTTTGCGGATAAGAAGCGTCGAGCAGTTCCTGCTCTCAAGGTGGGTGATCGGGTATGGTTATCCACGAAGAATTTGAGGTTAAGAGTTCCCAGTATGAAGTTTGCACCTCGCTACATTGGTCCTTTTAAAATTGAACAAGTCATCAACCCTGTTGCTTACAGACTCCAGTTGCCTCCCTTCTTAAAAATACCCAGGACATTCCATGTTTCCCTGTTGAAACCGCTGATCTTGAATCGGTTTCATTCCTCACTTCCTCCAACTCCGAAAGTCCAAACTCAACGAGGCGTTGAGTACGAAGTGGCCAAGATCCTGGACTCACGTCACCGTTACAGTCAACTACAGTATCTTATTGACTGGAAGGGTTACGGCCCTGAGGAACGTTCATGGACCAATGCTTCTGATGTCCATGCTCCTGCCTTGGTCCGGAGATTCCATTCCAAGTTTCCTCAAAAGCCAAAGAAGTGTCCTGGGGCAACTCCTAAAGGGGGGGGTGCTGTCACGATCCGGGTATCTGGACGCCATTTCTTACCCATCAGATGCCTCCTAAGGCTGGCTCAGCGCTCCAGGACCGGATCCCATCTGTTATCCTGATGTTTACATTCCTGCATCCTCTCCTGTCTCTCTGAGACGCGGTCACAGTAAACGCCATATTACATCTGGCATGGCGTCTCCCGCGGCCTCCGCCGCCGTCCCTGAGTTTCTGCATGCAAAGTGTCAGAGTGGCGATTACGTCAGCCACGGCCTCCGCTGTGCCCGCGTGGTTTGGATGTGCATTCATCAGTCTGGCGTCTCCTGTCTCCTGTGGCCGGCGCCGCCATTGCTGCTTCAATTCTCACATGGATTACAAACCAAACTTCCCTCCAAGTGTCTGCATGGGCGCAGCCATCTTGGATTTTGTCATCTGATCATTTCCACCAATCTGCTGTCTGTATTGTTGATTTGCATAATTGCCTAGCCAACCCCTTCCTTGCTGCAGGTATAAATATGCTGTGCCTGAGCAAGGAAGGCGTCAGTGCTTTGGTTGTAAAACCTAGTTCCAGTTTGTCTCTTTCCTGTGATTGTCTTCCAGGTTACAGCTCCTGTGTCAATCCTTCCACTACAGAGACCCGCACCAGCATTCCATCTGCGGTGTAGCCTGACTCTCCGATCCATTTGGATTCACCAGCTTCCAGCTACAGATCCACCTGCTTTCAGCATCCAGCTTCCAGCAGAGGTCAGCTCTCCTTAAAGTGCCGGTACCCCTTTTCTGCAGTTTGTCATTTATCACCGGCATTATAATTTCACCGCTCTCAAACTCCAAACTTCATTATTATTTCATCGCTCTCAAGTTCGTTTATTATTTAACTGGTTCCAGCCAGTATCCACTCCGTGCCAACAACAGTCTGGTTCCAGCCAGTATCCACAGCAGCCGTTTTATCTTCAGCAGCCCAGCCTTTCCTGGAACACCAGCTGGTACGATCCTGGGTTCTCTCCATTGCTACAGTCAGGCCTGGTAAGGACTTTCCAACTAGAAGATTATAAGAACTATCTCACACTACCAGTGCCTGTGGCCCTTGCCACCCTGTAGTACCCAGGAATTGTATTTATCCTCTGTTGACTTTTATGTTTCCTTTTACTGCTGCTGTGTTGCGGAGTTGTCATAAATAAACATCATTGACTTTTATTCAAGTTGTCGTGGTCACGCCTTCGGGCAGTTATTCATCATGTTACTTACATGTCCAGGGGTCTGATACAACCTCCCAGGTTCCGGTACATCTCAGCCCCTACAACTGAGGCTGCCTCCCGTCAGCTCAGGCCCTCAGTTGTGACAGAGGACACACGTTATCTATGTAATCTAATCTTTTTTGTAAATGCTAGAAGTATGCAAAGAACAAATTATATATTTTTTCCATAATTTTAGTAAATGTTCTTGTATACTGTTGTCAAAATAAGACTCATCTCAGCATGTCATCTGTCCTTAGGAATAATAGAGGTTTGCTCCCTGCGCATAACCCAGGTAGGAAATATTCAAATGGACTCAACAGTATTAATTTCAAAAAAGGTTTATTTACCTGAAGGATATATATAAAAAAGGATTGTTGGTCGGCTTATGCCTGAATTACTTGCAATATTTCTACAAAAAACTGTATAGAATTTGTATGTATTCTATAAAGCAAATGTGGGAAAGTGTTAATGTGGAATGTGCTGTATATCACCTAGTACCGGTACACTTAGACAAACATACATATATATATATCTTAAACGAAGACAAAACATAAAACATAAAATTCGTATGCTTTGCAGGGAGAAGCGCTATGTGCGTCTTACTAAGTCTGCAACGAAATGATGCTGACAAGCTGTCACTAGCAATCACTTAGTATCCCAATTACAGGGATTGTTCCATATATACACCACGTCCTGTTACCCCAAATGCTGGGATCAGTCCATACATATAGCATCCCAAACGTGTGGTAGTAATGTGCGGCAATTCAATGCAACCTTGTGGGTAATGTTGGTAATCTCTATTGTATGTCCCTGTTGGTTTCTTCCAATCTCTGTAGTCTATCTTGTAATACTCAATTTCCCTTGTGAATTTGTGTTTCTTTGTTCAATAGTTTCTTCTTCTATTCTTCTCAATTTCTGATTCATTAGGATTTCCAGGTTTTTGAAGTTCTCCAGTTCTTTAAGTGGATCTATCTTCTTATAAATTGATTCAATCTCTTTCCTATATATTTTTCAAGGATTGTTCTCTATCCTCAATAATCAATTTAATAAGATTACAAGAACAATTGTCTAAGACTTGATTCCATCTCTTGGTGAAATCCTCCCGTGATGAATGAAATATGGGCTTCTTTAAAATACGTAACCCTCTTGGGATCATCTGTTTCTCTAGATAGCGATTCAGAGTGGTGATTTCCCACCATTGTTTTATTTCAGATGTTTTTAATTTTTCTAGTGTCAAATATAGGGTGCAAAAAGTGTCCTCTAGATCTGGGATATACTTCTTACTATCCTCCTTTCGACTAGGAGTAAAAACTGTTTTTAAATGTTTGTACCTTTCTTCCCTATTCATTGCCATATTATTAACAGTAGTATTAGTAATTACAGGATTTTATTTCTTAAGAAATATGTATATATCCTTCACTCTAATGTATATACACCACTGTTACACAAAGTGTTGCTGTATCTGTAATATTAGATCGATAAAAAAGAGACAGGTGATACTGCGCTCTGTATGTAGCCAAGGGTGACCTATAAGGATATGCAGGTGACATCACCATCTCCACCAGAAGAGGCTCATACCAGCAGGAGACACCCAGGCTATCCCGGACTGACAACGGAGGAGGTAAGAACTTACTCCTGCCGCATTCTTAACGGAGCAGCCAGAACTTTCACTGAACGGGGAAATTTTACACACAAGGTTGCATTGAATTGCCACACATTACTACCACACGTTCAGGAGACTATATGTATCGACTGATCCCAGCATTTGGGGTAACAGGACGTGGTGTATATATGGAACAATCCCAGTAATTGGGATACTAATACCCCTTTCACACCGCAGCTTGAACCCGGTAAATTGCCAATTTTTATGGCTTCCTAAACGGTTCGAGCTGCGATGTGAAAGGGTCACCTTCAATTTACCGTTTTCAAAATACCGGTATTTTGAAACGGTAAAAAAGCAGGGTCCTACCCGTTTCAGACCCGTTTCATTGTGCAGTGTGAAAGGGTCTGAAACGGTATTTGCAAGTCCCAGAAGGTGATAGGCTGTCTCCATGTGTGATGTCACTAGGCAGAAGCAGGAATTAAACATTTAAAATGACAACCACTGTTTTGTATGGGTGAAACGGGTTCAGTGTGAAAGGTACCAAAATGGTAATGAAATGGTAATATACTGGTTACAACATGCGATGTGAAGGGGGTTTAACTGCTCAGACCCGTTTTAAGAACCGTTTAAAGAAACTATTTCAAAAGCAGGTTTTGCGATGTGAAAGCAGCATAAGTGATTGCTAGTGACAGCTTGTCAGCATCATTTAGTTGCAGACAGAATAAGACGCACATAGCGCTTCTCCCTGCAAAGCATACAAATTTTATGTTTGTGTTTGCCTTCGTTTAAGATACATATATGTATGTTTGTCTAAGTGTACCGGTACTAGGTGATATACAGCACATTCCACATTAACACTTTCCCACATTAGCTTTATAGAATACATACAAATTCTATACAGTTTTTTGTAGAATTATTGCAAGTAATTCAGGCATAAGCCAACCAACAATCCTTTTCTATATATATATATCCTTCAGGTAAATAAACCTTTTTTGAAATTAATACTATTGAGTCCATTTGAATATTTCCTATCTGGGTTATGCGCAGGGAGCAATCCTCTATTATTCCTCGTTACTTCCTCTAGTGGGCTGACGTAATACAGCCATGCCCCCAGCCTGCATATCCTTATAGGTCACCTTTGGCTACATACAGAGCGCAGTATCACCTGTCTCTCTTTTATGTCATCTGTCCTTGTCTCAACAATGTAATAACCTCTTGATTTACCACCCACTTTCAATCTATCCTCAACTCTACTGCCCACCTCATTTTATTCCCCCAAGGCTCCACCTCTTCATCACCCTTCTGCCAGTCATTCCAGTGCTTCCATGCGCTACTGAGAGGAGAGTTGAAAATCCTTTTCCTCATCTAAAAAGACCTTAAATACTCATCTCCTCCCTCCACTTTCAGCCTCATTTCCACATCCACTCCTCCCTGCACACTCTGTTCTGCCAATGATGAATGCAGCCAGCAGTGATTGGGCAGGCAGCCCAGCTTCACCCCTTCCTGCCGGCATCAGATGAGAGTAAAAAAAACCTACAACACAGCAGTGGCTCTGCACCCCCCCCACCCCCCCCCCCCCCAAGAGGAAATGTGGGGTGGCGCAGGGCTACCCAATCACTGCTGGCTACAGTGATCGAGTAGCCCAGCGTCACCCCACATATCTTCTCCCCCTTACTGATATCAGATATGATGTTCGCGATGTTTAGCGATGTTCTGATGTTTGCCGAGGTTGACCGATTTTCCAATGTTTGAAAATCAATATTTTTTTATATTAACATTTTTTAAATAAAATCTTTGTGGAGAACTTTAAAAACATGTTTTTCAATTAAATCATTCATGCCAACATTTTCAGAGAAAATAAAACCCATCAGTTAAGTGGTTAAAGCACTATACAGTAAATAAAGAAATATTATTATTATTATTATTATTAATTATTATTATTATTATTATTAATAATAATAATAATAATAATAATAATAATAACAAAAAGGTATAATCAAACTGCCTCCACTCAAAAAAATGTTTATCGCACCTTTATATCTAAAGAGCCCTACACACTGATCGATACCAGTGAAAGATATGAACGATCTCGTTCATTAATGAACGAGAACTTGTTCATATTGTTCAGTGTGAAGGCACCAGTGATGAACGATGAGTGGCCCCGCACTCATTCTTCGCTGGTGCCGGCCCGTTTAAACATGCATGCCAATATGGACAATATCGTCCATATTAGCATGCATTGCTATTGAGCCCGGTGATGGGGGGAGTGAAGAAACTTCACTTCCCCCCATCACCTCCCCCCCGCTGCTGGGTCACCCGTCTGCCGTATCGGCGGGTGGGCAGCTCGGCGGCGGGTCACTGAGTCTGTAGGGCCTTTTACACTCACCAATAAACACCAAGAACTGTACAGTCACCACTTATTGTACAAGACTTAGGAAGTTTCCAGTTACTCTACTACCGATCCCAAAATAGAAAAATCACCTAATTTACTGTAAACCAAATACATTCCCATAATACATTTATCATTATGGGAACTGAGTCTACCTGATATGTTAAATTTAAGAATACACAGAGAACATTATAAAATACTGTCACACAGTGATTTGCTGGATCCAAGTTAATGAAAACAACTTCATTTTAAGTCATAACCCTGACCACATTTACAGGTAATTTTACTTATTAGTTTATAATTAAGAGTTTACGAACAGTATTTAATAAATAACATAATGTTGCCAGTTTTGAATAGGAAATATCCAGTATAGTCATTATTGATATGCAATATTTAAAGTCACTTTTTTCCTATCTCTACAGCTATGCATACCTCACAACAATGGTAGATTCCAAACTGGGACAGGAACATTACTATGCACAGAATCAGACAGGGTCAGACTGGCCCACAGGGGTACCAGGGAAACCACCGGTAGGGCCCCACTGCCTGAGGGCCCACTCCTTCCTCTAGGGATCAGGTTCCAGACTGTGCACTTGAATTATACATGGTAGATATGTTGCATTATACTGCACTATATTATCGTGTATTTCAAGCCTCTGTGGAGGCTGACCACACCCTCTTTGTAGGCTGGCCACACCCCTAAGTATGGTCTCCTATCACTGCATTCCCCCGGTGGGCCCTTCATGCCCCAGTCCGACACTGACTATGCATGATGGGTCATGACTGCACACCAGGTAAATACAATGTTTTTGCACCCCCTCATTTGAGGCACCTGAAACTGCTGCATATGGCAGACTACATGTCACAGCGCCGCCGCGGTCTCCATACTTACCCCTCCGGGTGCGCTGGGTCTCCGTGTGGCCATCCTCGCTGGCGGTTCCCGGAGTCCAGCGCTCCGTCCGGCCAGCGTGTGTGCTCGACGTCCACGGGAGGTGCGGGTGACGTCATCGGTACCTCCACCAATCAGGCCCTGGCGGGAAGATCACATTCAGACGCCGGGCAATGCTCCGGCGCCTGAGTATCATCGTTGCTGCGACTGTGGTGGTGATCTCCAGAGCTCCCGTTTCTCCATGCCTCAGCATCTCTGTGCTTCCCAGCACCTCCGTGCCTCAGCATCTCCATGCTTCCCAGCACCTCCGTGCTTCAGCATCTCTGTGCTTCCCAGCACCTCCGTGCCTCAGCATCTCCGTGCTTCCCAGCACCTCCGTGCCTCAGCATCTCCGTGCTTCCCAGCACCTCGGTGCCTCAGCATCTCCGTGCTTCCCAGCACCTCCGTGCCTCAGCATCTCTGTGCTTCCCAGCACCTCCGTGCCTCAGCATCTTTGGGCTTCCCAGCACCTCGGTGCCTCAGCATCTCCGTGCTTCCCAGCATCTCCATGCCTCAGCATCTCCATGCCCCAGCTCCTCCGTGCCCCAGCACCTCCGTGCCTCCAGTGTCTCCGTGCCTCAGCACTCAGCACCTCCGTGCCTCAGCATCTCCGTGCCTCAGCACCTCCGTGCCTCAGCACTCACACCTCAGTGCCTCAGCACCTCTATGCCTCAGCACCTCCGTGCCTCAGCACTCAGCACCTCCGTCCCTCAGCACTCAGCACCTCCGTGCCTCAGCACCTCTGTGCCTCAGCACCCCCGTGCCTCAGCACCTCTGTGCCTCAGCCCCCCCGTGCCTCAGCACTCAGCACCTCCGTGCCTCAGCATTCGGCACCTCGGTGCTTCCAGCACCTCTGTGCCTCCTGCACCACTGTGCCTCCAAGCATTTCAACATCTCTAAGCACCTCAGCGCCTTCAAACACCTCAGTAACTCTAGCATTTCGGTGCCTCCAGCACCTCAGTGCCTCCAGCACCCCAACATCGCTCACAGTAAGCTTTTGGTACTCTCCACCAATTCATCAGCACCTTTACAAGTCTTGTCTTTCAGGAGACCTTCAAGCATTCACCCGTGCCTCCTGCCTACCGTCCTAATCCTGTATGAGGAAGACCTACATCCGGCCATCTCTACTGCGACCCAGTAGCGGTTCCTCTTCCCGGTCACCGGAAGAAACCCCGAGTCCACAACACTTCCAAACCAGGTCAGTGATAGTATACTCAGGACACATGGACCCAGGGAATCGGAACACAGAGTCAAGCGCCATCCAAAGTTTGGCTTCCCGAGTTCAGTCTCAAGAGGCGACACAGGGTCAGGTGATGCAATATCTCCAGGAATTGTCCGGCCGATTGGATCAAATCCAAGCATCCTTAGCCTCCGCAATTCCGGTTCCAGCTCCCGTAACTGCTCCAGTTGCTGTTTCCAGTAATGTCCAACCTCCGGCCGGTACCAGGTCACGTCTTCAGCTTCCTACTCCTTCCCGCTATAATGGGAACCCAAAGAATTGCCGTGGTTTTTTAAATCAGTGCGAGGTGCACTTCGAGCTGCTCTCTCATAACTTCCCTACGGATCGCTCTAAGGTAGCGTATATCATTTCCCTGCTTGAAGGGTCAGCGTTGGATTGGGTGTCTCCGTTGTGGGAACGATCTGATCCTGTGGTTTCCAACTACACCAACTTCATCACGTCCTTACGAAGAATCTTCGACGAGCCCGGCAGGATGACCACTGCTTCTTCCAACTTGCTCCGTGTTCGTCAGGGCTCCCTTTCCGTGGGTCAGTACGTGGTTCATTTCCAGACCATTGGCTCTGAATTGCGCTGGAATAATGACGCTCTGAGAGCTGCCTTCTGGAACGGTCTCTCCGACCGGCTGAAAGATGAGTTGGTCACAAGGGATCTGCCGGATCCATTAGAAGAGTTGATTTCCCTTTGCGTCAAGGTGGATCTTCGGATGCAGGAGCGTGGAAGAGAACGTAGCCGTTCAGATCGTTCCAGGTTCCGGAATCCTACTCCTAGACCGGTGGCTATGCCTAGCTCGGACGAGCCCATGCAAATTAATTGATCCCGACTGTCTCCGGAAGAACGACAGCGACGTCGTGAGGGTAAACTTTGCCTTTACTGTGGAGCTGCAGATCATTTCCTCAAATTTTGTAAATCCCGTCCGGGAAACGGGCAGGCCTAGCTTGTTCCGGAGGAGCCAAGCTGGGGGTTACGACAAAATCTTCTCCAATTTTGGACTGTTTGCTTCCTGTAACTTTAGTCACTGATTCAGCCTCCAAGTCTTGTGAAGCCCTGTTGGATTCCGGAGCTGCGGGAAACTTCGTTTTCTTCCTCCTGTGTCCAAAGCATGGATTTAAAGTTACGGCCTATCAAGCGGCCTATTTAGTTGATGGCTATCAACGGTACTAGAATTTCCAAGGGTCTCATAATGTGGCGCACAGAGCCAGTTAAGCTGCAGGTCGGGGCTCTACATCAAGAAAGTCTGGAACTCTTGGTGATTCCAGAAATGCATCACGATCTGGTCCTTGGAATGCCTTGGCTGAAAATTCATAATCCCCACATTGACTGGAAGTCTTCTCAAATTCTGTCTTGGTGTTCCTTTTGTCACGCTAACTGTCTCACTCCCGTTTGTCCGCTCCGTGTCTCTTCTAAGACGGATGAAGAGCATATTCTGGAGGCGTATCAAGGGTACAAGGATGTGTTTTCGGAACAAGCAGCTGATCTGTTACCACCTCATAGGCCATGGGACTGCCCTGTTGACCTTGTCCCAGGGAAGACGCCACCTCGTGGTCGCACATATCCCCTGTCTCTTCCCGAGACTCAAGCTATGTCGGAATATATTAAGTCCAATCTGCTCAAGGGATTTATTCGCCCCTCTTCCTCCCCTGCTGGAGCGGGCTTCTTTTTTGTGAAGAAGAAGGACGGGGGGTTGAAACCATGTATCGACTACCGCGGCTTAAACGATATCACTATCAAGAATAAATACCCCTTGCCACTAATCACAGAGTTATTTGATAGGGTTCGTGGCGCCCGCGTTTTCTCCAAACTCGACTTGAGGGGAGCTTATAATCTTATACGCATCCGCGAAGGGGATGAATGGAAGACTGCCTTCAATACCCGGGATGGGCATTACGAATACCTGGTGATGCCGTTCGGTCTTTGTAATACTCCTGCTGTTTTCCAGGGATTCGTCAACGAAGTCTTCCGAGACATGTTATATCAGAGTGTTGTGGTATATTTGGACGACATACTGATTTTTTCCAAAAATCTTGTTGAACACAGGACTCAAGTCAAAGAAGTGCTCCACCGTTTTCGAGAGAATCATCTCTATGCTAAGCTTTCCAAATGTACCTTTGAAGTAACATCAATTCCGTTCCTCGGTTATATCATTTCGGGGACGGAGCTTCGCATGGATCCGGATAAGCTCTCTGCCATTCGTGACTGGACTCAGCCTCTCTCTTTAAAAGCAATACAAAGATTCCTGGGCTTTGCGAATTACTACAGGAAATTCGTTAGAGGTTTCTCCACCATTGTTGCGCCCATTACTGCCTTGACGAGAAAGGGCTCTAATCCGAGTTTGTGGCCTCCTGAAGCCATTGAGGCCTTTTCCCACTTGAAGTCAGCTTTCATGTCTGCTCCTGTTCTCCAACAACCAAATTTCGATGAACCTTTCTTCCTAGAGGTTGACGCATCTTCAGTCGGGGTTGGGGCCGTTCTCTCTCAGTACTCCTCTGATAAGAAATTACATCCGTGTGGCTTCCATTCTCGTAAATTCTCTCCGGCCGAACAAAATTACACTATTGGAGACCAGGAACTTTTGGCAATTAAATCCGCCTTGGAAGAGTGGAGATACCTTTTAGAAGGGGCTAAACATGTGTTTACCATTTATACGGATCACAAAAATTTGTTGTTCATCAAATCCGCACAATGCTTGAATCCTCGCCAAGCGAGATGGGCACTTTTCTTTACTCGATTTTCTTTTGTTATCAAGTACCAGGCCGGGACTCTCAATACTAAAGCAGATGCGCTGTCCCGTTCACAAGTTTCCACAGACAAGGATGAATCTTTTGAGCGGAGTTTAATTCTAAATCCAGTTTCTGTCTCCGCTGCTTTAACTACTCCAGTTCCTCCTCCTGGAAGAATGTCCGTACCTGCTAGATTCCGGCCAAGAATATTACAGTGGGCCCATAACTCCAAGTTTTCCGGTCATCCCGGTGCCCAGAAGATGTACAAGTTTCTGCAAAGGTCTTACTGGTGGAACACCACGAGGAAGGATGTACAGGATTACGTTAATTCTTGTCCACAGTGTACACAACATAAATCTCCTCGCCTGCCTCCTGCTGGGTTGCTTCGTCCTTTGCCTATTCCTGTGAGACCCTGGACTCACATTTCCATGGACTTCATCACTGACTTGCCCTGTTCCAAGGGTTGCAACACCGTCTGGGTGATCGTCGACCGTTTTTCGAAGATGGCACACTTCGTTCCATTGACTGGTCTACCGACAGCTCCGAAACTAGCTCTACTATTCATCCAAGAACATTTTTGGTTGCATGGGTTGCCACAGGAAATAGTCTCTGATCGTGGGGTACAGTTCACTGCAAGGTTTTGGAAAGCCCTCTGCTCAACTTTACAGATTAAACTTAAGTTTTCCTCCGCTTATCATCCCCAAACGAATGGACAAACGGAACGAGTCAATCAAGATCTAGAGACTTTCCTTCATCTTTACCTTTCCCCTTCACAGGACAACTGGGTGGAGTTGTTACCTTGGGCGGAGTTTGCCCATAACCATTCGTTTCATTCTTCCACTGGTGAATCTCCATTCTTCGTCAACTACGGGTTCCATCCACGTGTTCCGGAATTACCAAGCCTACCGATAGAAGAGGTTCCAGCTGTAATGTCCACTCTACAACACTTCAGACAAATTTGGAGTAAGATTCATGCTAATCTTAAGAAGGTTTCAGTTCGGTACAAGTTCTTCGTAGATAAGAAATGGCGAACCGCTCCTCAATACAAGGTTGGTGACAGTTTATGGCTGTCCACACGTAATCTCTGGTTGAAGGTGCCCACCATGAAGTTTGCTCCAAGATTCATCGGTCCTTACCCTGTGCTACAAGTCCTAAATCCTGTGGTCTGTAAGCTGGGTTTACCTTCTCACCTACGTATACCAAATGCCTTCCATGTTTCTCTTCTTCGTCCTCTCGTCCTTAATCGTTTTCATTCAAAGACCTCTAGCCCCACCTCTGTGCAGACTGAAACAGGAACAGACTTCGAGATCAAAACTATTCTAGACTCTCGTTACCTTCACAAGAATCTGCAATATCTGGTGGAATGGAAAGGATATGGTCCTGAGGAGAGAAGTTGGATAAAGGCTTCTGAGGTCTCGGCTCCTCGACTAATTTGGATTTTCCATTCTAGACACCCTACGAAACCAGGAAAGTGTCCAGGGGCCACTCCTAGAGGAGGGGGTACTGTCACAGCGCCGCCGCGGTCTCCATACTTACCCCTCCGGGCGCGCTGGGCCTCCGTGCGTCCGTCCTCGCTGGCGGTTCCCGGCGTCCAGCGCTCCGTCCGGCCAGCGTGTGCGCTCGACGTCCACGGGAGGTGCGGGTGACGTCATCGGTACCTCCACCAATCAGGCCCTGACGGGAAGTTCAAATTCAGACGCCAGGCAATGCTCCGGCACCTGAGTATCATCGTTGCTGCGACTGTGGTGGTGATCTCCAGAGCTCCCGTTTCTCCGTGCCTCAGCATCTCCGTGCTTCCCAACACCTCCGTGCCTCAGCATCTCCGTGCTTCCCAGCACCTCCGTGCCTCAGCATCTCCGTGCTTCCCAGCACCTCCGTGCCTCAGCATCTCCGTGCTTCCCAGCACCTCGGTGCCTCAGCATCTCTGTGCTTCCCAGCACCTCGGTGCCTCAGCATCTCTGTGCTTCCCAGCACCACCGTGCCTCAGCATCTCCGTGCTTCCTAGCACCTCGGTGCCTCAGCATCTCCGTGCTTCCCAGCATCTCCGTGCCTCAGCATCTCCGTGCCCCAGCACACAGCACCTCCGTGTCTCCAGTGTCTCCGTGCCTCAGCACCTCAGTGCCTCAGCACCTCCGTGCCTCAGCACTGAGCACCTCCATGCCTCAGCACTCAGCACCTCTGTGCCTCAGCACCCCCGTGCCTCAGCACCTCCGTGCCTTAGCACTCAGCACCTCCGTGCCTCAGCACTCGGCACCTCGGTGCCTCCAGAACCACTGTGCCTCCAAGCATTTCAACGTCTCTAAGTGCCTCAGCGCCTTCAAACACCTCAGTAACTCTAGCATTTCGGTGCCTCCAGCACCTCAGTGCCTCCAGCACCCCAACATCGCTCACAGTAAGCTTTTGGTACTATCCACCAATTCATCAGCACCTTTACAAGTCTTGTCTTTCAGGAGACCTTCAAGCATTCACCCGTGCCTCCTGCCTACCGTCCTAATCCTGTTTGAGGAAGACCTACATCCGGCCATCTCTACTGCGACCCAGTAGCGGTTCCTCTTCCCGGTCACCGGAAGAAACCCCGAGTCCACAACACTTCCAAACCAGGTCAGTGATACTACATACCTCTAAACCTCCACCAAATCAGTACCAATGTGCCATCCATTGGACAGTGGGTCAGCCCCTTCAAATTAGCACTGTTCTAGCTCAAATCATTTGTTTGGGAGGTATGGCACAGTAATTCATTGTGATCTAGAGAGAGATAAATCAAGCAGTGTAAAGAGTGGAGTCAGGGCCGGCTCTAGGCACGTTTAATACGTGCGGCCATGCAGGGCACCACCCTCAATGGGGGGGGCGCGCCGATTTCTCATTGCCATATTGGCTCCTGGATCCATCTCCACCTCTAATTCCCCCTACTCTCCACCCCATTCCCTGTACACCGTGCCTCTCTCCTCTCCCCCTCGCACTCAGCAGCAGCTAACCCCCTGCTCTCCCCACTCTGTGCCCCCTCCATTCCCCATGCATCGTTCCTCCCCCAGCTCTCCCGCTCTGCACATGCTGGTGCTGGCTGTCACACTGCCAATTCTCCTCCCTAAGACACCGGCAGTGGCAGCACAGGATGCGCGGGGAATACTCGGGCTGCTCTTGCTTTCTCTCTGCCAGCATCTGCCTGGATCTCCCCGCTCTGCGACTCCCCCTCCTCGGCTCTCCCTGTTCTACACCCCCTGGTCCCCCATCGGATCTCCCCCCCCCCGCTGTGGTCCGATCTGGGAGGGAAGGAGCAGCACCACCAGCACCCAGCTGTGTGTGTGCTGGCCAGGAAAGCAGCAGCCTGGCACGAATGTCTCACTGGGGCACCGCAGTGATGACTGCATCTGCAGCTTCCTCCTCCCCCTTGACCAGGTACCCATGAAGGTCCACAGTCAGTGGGCACCCGGCCATGGCTGAAGGGGCCGCGGAGCACACTCTGTCAGCCTGAGGCTCCGGATCTGCAGCCAGGCCCATGCCCAGGCCCAGCTCAGCCAGGCCAGGCTCCGCACACTTGAGGAGGCTCTCTGCTGCTGTCGCACCTCTACCCGAATCTCTTTGAATGTGTGATGAATTACAACTAAGCCTACGGCATGCTTCACTATTTCTAATACAGCTACTCTTGGCTTGAATGAACTAACATATTTATAAATCGTGTCTATGTGAATGGACAACACTGTGAGCAATAAGCAACCAGCTAACTAAGCTGTTTAAAGCTTGAAAAATATCCTTGGGCTACTAACCAACTGAGTGCATTTGTTGAAATACTAACTGGGATATCGCTACATTGTTGCTAAGGTTGCAAAAAGTGAAGTAACTATTTGTGGAGGACTATTCATATGATACAGTGATACAAATATACAGCTGTGTGTGATACAGCTACATTGCGGTTACAATAAAATACGGATAGTAAGTCCTGATGTACATCTCTTTACTTCAATGAATCATGCAGTATGAAGATTATGTATTTTATTTCTTATTGGTAAGTAGTACTTGCATGGGTACAGATAGACATCAACTCCACATGCTGCTCTCCTCCTTACTCTCCTTCTACTTCCTACTTCCTTCTACTTCCTGATCACATGTTCATCTGTGCAGCCAGATTCTTAAAGGTACACTACCTCATCTAGCTAATGCACATAAACTATTTACATAGATACTACATCTCCCCCTTCCTTTCATATATGTAAATTAATATATTTCTTTAAAACACATAAAATTGATTTTACGTTCAACCAATTAAACATACAAAAATATGCTGACTCAATTTGAGCATGAACATTAACCCACAATATACAATACACATCAGAAGATAAGGATGGGAATATCTTCTTGAAATGGGACACATTCCTTGTCACAGTGTGATGGTCATTTCCTGCAACAACCATTGTTCCTTTCCTTTTCACTACAATCAGTGGACTTGGGTGAAAAGCAGTCATGTCCTTACGTACTACTTTTTGTTTCACCAGAACACGATCTCCTTCTTGTAAGTCCGAAACAATAGCTCTCCTTTTCCGGTCTGCTTATTGTTTAGCCTTTTGTTTATTGGCAGAGTCCTTCTGTCTAACCTGATGATCTCTAGATGAAGGAGTCAAATGGATTTCTGGAAGAGTGGATCTGATTACTTTTCTTTGAACCATTAATGTTTGAGGAGGGACATTTGTTGTGGAATGAGGCACTGAGCGATATTGTCTGAGAAATTGATTTAGAGATTGTTGAATTGGAATTCGGGATACTTTACAAATCTTTTTATGCTTTCACAGATTACGCATTAAACGTTCAACAAGACCATTAGCCTGTGGCCACAGCGGAGTGATTTTTTTATGTCGAATTCCAAACTGTTTCATGAATTTGCTGAAATCATCACCTTGAAATGGCAGACCATTATCAGTCTTTATTGTTCCTGGAATTCCATTAGTAGTAAATATTCTATCCAACGCTGGTAAGACAGATGTGGCAGACATTGAAGATATTATTTCAAGAACAGGATATCTTGAATATTCATCCACAGCCACTAGTACGTATTTACCATTGTAATATGGTCCATAGAAATCAACATCAACATTTTCCCAGACATTGTCAGGTAGATTAGTCATCCGCAATGGTTCACTGCTAGTTTGCGTAGAAAGAAGGGTGCATGTCATACAGTTACGGATTTCTGATTCAACAAGTTGCTCCATGGAGGGAAACCATACCTTTTCACGTAAAAGTTGTTTGGTCTTTACGATTCCTAGATGACTGACATGGGCAATATCAATTACCCTCTTTCTCAAAACAGCTGGAATAACAATTTTGTCACCTCTGAGAATTATGGAATCATCATGTACAGTAAGTTCTTGACAATGTTTATGAAGTGTTTGGAATTCTTGTTCCTCATCAGTTGAAAATAAAAACTGTCCCAGTCGCCAATCATTGGAAATAATGCAGTGTTTTACTGCTGACAAAACTTTATCTGAGGAAGAAGCCTCTTTGATGTTAGCACTAGTAAGTGAATCAGGAATTGAATTGTTAATAATAAAGTTCACATATTCCTCCACTGAAGTAGACTGCGATATGTCAGAAGGCAGAGGATGTCTGGACATGTAATCTGAAGGATTGTCAGCACCAGCTCTATGAATGATGGAGAAATTGTATGCCTGCAAACGTAAGCCCCATCGCTATTCGCTATATCCTAGCTGGTTGTTTGGATTTTGGATTTCCAAAAAGTGTCACTAGGGCTTGATGATCAATCTGGATGGTAAAGTCAATGCCGTATAGATAGAGATGAAAGCGTTCACAACCCCAGACTACTGCAAGAGCTTCCCTTTCTGGTTGAGAGTAACGTTTTTCCACCTCTGTCAAACTGCGACTTGCACATGCTACAATATGATGATCCCCATGTGTATTCACCTGAGTCAAAATAGCTCCGAGCCTCACAGGACTGGCATCCACAATAAGTTCTGTTTTCCAGTCAGTGTTGTAATATGACATTGTGACACTATCCTGCAGACATCGTTTTATGTCATCAAATGCTTGTGATTGAGAGGAAGTCCATACGAATTTTGCATTTTTCTTTGTGAGTTCCCTAAGTGGGACAGTCAGAGTAGCGTAATTTGGAATGAATTGGGAGCAATAGTTAGTCATCCCAAGAAACGACTTGACCTCACCAGAATTAGCAGGTTTGGACATATTTGTGATAGCCTGGACTTTTTGTGGATCAGGACCAACTACATCTTGAGAAAATATATGCCCAAAAAAATTGAGCTTTTGTTGAAGAAAGACGCATTTATCTTTATTCAGTGTTACGTTTTTGGCTTGAAGACACTGCAACACTTGACGCAGAGCTACATCATGTTCCTGGCGTGTTGCTCCAAAAACCAGGATATCATCACTGTAATTGATGGCATTTGGAACTGACTGTATAACCTGATGGATAGCATTTTGAAACACCACTGCTGCAGATACGATTCCAAATGATAGCCGTTTGTATCGTCGTAACCCAACATGAGTTGAGAATGTTGTTATATGCCGTGACTCTTCATCAAGTTCCAGTTGATGATAACCTTTATTTAAATCCAATTTTGAAAAGAAACTTGCACCTGTGAGTCGATGTATGATATCATCCATAGTAGAAGTAATATGGCGCTCTCTTTTAATGGCAACATTAGGACGACGCATATCAACACATATTCTCACTGCATTTGGTTGACCTGGTTTGGGCACTATCACAATAGGGGATACCCATGGTGTCGGACCAGATACCTTTTCAATTATATCTAAGTCTTCAAGGGCCTGAATTTCTTCTTCCACTTGCTTCCTTCTGTTGATAGGAATACGCCGATGTTCTTGAGCAATTGGGATAACTGAGTGATCAATGTGAAGATGAACTTGATAGTCTTTAAGTTTTCCAATGCCATGAAAAAGATGATCATACTCCCGTAGTAAAACATACACATCACTTCGTAGTGGTTTTGGGTCATGTAGGACAGGAGTGAGATTGGGAGGGTCATGTAAGACATGAGCGGAATCATTAGTGTGTGCCACAATTTGTATGCAGTATCCAATCCCAAAAGATTACCTCTTGCATACTTAGTGACATAAAATACAGCTTTTGTCATTTTGTCATTTTTGCGTGCAATTATGTCAAAAGAACCCTTTAGTGGAAGAGGTCGTTTATTACCATAGGTGAATATTTTCACAGATGTTGGATTCAAAATTACTCTGCCATGCAGCTTCTTGAAACTGGTAGCATCAATTATATTTACAGAAGCACCGGAATCTATGAGAAAGTCGACAGAAGTGTGTTCTAGAGTGATGGCAGTTTTTGGACTGACCTTGTTTTTTCCAACTTGATGAATCATGTAGATAAATCCTTCTGACTTGTCATCACTGTCAGATGATTCTGCAGGCAGTTCCACTGTAGAATGTTGATCCACACAACGCACTGTCTTTCGCCTGGATTTAAACTGCTGTGAAGATTGTCTAGGTGTAGACTTGATTTCCTTAGATTTACAAACAGAGGAAAAGTGATTCATTTTGCAACATGCAGTGCAAATTTTACCTGTGGCAGGACAGTCTCCTGAATGTGGATAAGAGCATCCACACCTGTAATATGATCTAGATTTCCCTGTCTCCGGAATGGTACTTGTGTCAGTGTGTAATTTATTGCACACTTGCAGCTGGGTCATGCCCCTCTCCATGTCTTTAGCATGTGTCTTTGAAAGTTCTAGACTTCTAGCATATTGCTGCAGCTCAGTCAGCGAAATTTCAGATTTAAGAGCATGTCTGCGCAACTTTCCACATGTTCCAAACGCGATTAGCTGCTGCTTAATTTCATCCTCTACATCATGGAACTGACAAGTTTTGGCAAGAATCCGTAATCAAGTAATGTATGCATCAACAGATTCAGTTTGCAGTGGCATAGCTGTCCTGAATAGGTATTTTGAATGTGACAGGCTGCATTTTGGGGCAAAATAAGCAGTCAGAGAGTCCCTGCATTTGTTATAATCCCTGGTGTCTGCCTCTGGCAAAGTATCATACAGTTCATAAATCTTGGAGCCAGCACTGAGAAGAAGCATGCTTTTCTTTTTGCTATCAGAAGTAACCCCCATAGCTTCAATATAGTGATCAAACTGGGCAAGCCATTTTCTCCATAACTCTGCTGCATGAGGGGCATCAGTATGCAGAAACTGAGGGATTAATGCTAGCATGTCAGCCATGGTGACTAAGAGGAATGTACAGTAGCTGAGTGGAAGTAGTTAAAAGTTTATCCTCGTCGCCAGTTGTTATGTCCTGATGTACATCTCTTTACTTCAATGAATCATGCAGCATAAAGATTATGAATTTTGGTACATAATCTTTTTGGTAAGTAGTGCTTGCATGGTTACAGATAGACATCAACTCCACATGCTGCTCTCCTCCTTACTCTCCTTCTATTTCCTACTTCCTTCTACTTCCTGATCACATGTTCATCTGTGCAGACAGATTCTTAAAGGTACACTACCTCATCTAGCTAATGCACATAAACTATTTACATAGATACTACAGTAACCTAGTGCTATATTTTGTGGGACATTATAGCTGGATTATAGTAACAAAGATATAATATATATTTTATGTGGTTGTTTTAACTGTATGTGAAACACTGGCTGTGTGTATATTGGATGGTCATTAAATGTTTTTAGAAATAATTTATATCTTTGTTGGATTTACGGCGCTTCTTCTGTGTGTTAATGTAGTTAATACATTCTATGAAGAAGTAGTAAGCTCCCTTTTTAAAGCTGCAGTCGATCCAAAATTATTTGGAGAACATATATATATATATATATATATATATAGCTAAAAAAGGATAAGACCTTTCTCGCGCTATATGGTATGGAGAGCTACATCTTAGGGAAAGATACCCCCTGTTACATGGGATATGATATTGGAAGAAATAGAGAAAAGATTTCCCCAGGGAGCTTGTCGTCCTTTGATATGTACAAGTTTACTAATACAATCTTAAAATTGAAGCTTTATTGTTATTTAAAACATACAATTGGTAAAAACTGTTTGACAATTTGCCCAGGTTGACAATAAGATATGTTTGTACAGATAATAGTTGTGTTGATATTATTCCATTTCAATCAAAAAACAGTAAATGTTCTTTCCTGAAGCAATGGCAGAGACCCTGTCCTAACCCAATGCGTTTCGTCCTACAGACTTCATCAGGGGTACAGTATGGTCTAGATAATTCAAAAATATACCATAAACATCTTTTCATTGTATGTTACAAAATTTTTTGTTCATACCACTTTAAGGAGTACATTAAATACATACCAATTGGACAAATATCTTTCGTGTCTTCAAAGGCCATATAATAATTTTTTTTAAAAAGGTATTGGACCAGATTTCACCATATGGAATATCTGTAAAATCATAACGTAACAGACTACGATATATGAAGAACATAAATAGGTAATGTTACCATTGATGTTTAATAGCAATAAACATCAATGGTAACATTACCTATTTATGTGAATATATTGGCCTTATATTGGCCATATTAACAATAAGACTAGGGGAAATACACCATCTCTTTATTGTATAAATTTGTAAATCTATTGGCCTTATACTGGCCATTCAAACATCAAGACTAGGATAAAGACTCCATCTTTTTATTGCACAATATTTGGATTTCTGTTATAAGGTATCAAGTGAATGAGTATAAAATCAATTGATACATCCCAATATTTTAAAAAAACATAATAAGCCATCAGACTATACTATCTTAAGACTTTATATATATTTATGAAAAGCAGTCAGACTGGAAATCAGCCTGTGAAAATCCATTCTGGTCATCTTTTTCTTTTCTTTCTCTTTCTTCTTTGAAACCATTCCTCCTTCTCCTATTCTTCTTCATATATCGTAATCTTTTATACAGTTTGTATGACACATGTTATGATTTTACAGATATTCCATATGGTGAAATCTGGTCCAATACCTTTTTAAAAAAAATTATTATATGGCCTTTGAAGACACGAAAGATATTTGTCCAAATTTTGATCCTTTGGTATGTATTTAATGTACTCCTTAAAGTGGTATGAACAAAATTTTTTGTAACATACAATGAAAAGATGTTTATGGTATATTTTTGTATTATCTAGACCATACTGTACCCCTGATGAAGTCTTTAGGACGAAACGCATTGGGTTAGGACAGGGTCTCTGTCATTGCTTCAGGAAAGAACATTTACTGTTTTTTGATTGAAATGGAATAATATCAACACAACTATTGTCTGTACAAATATATCTTATTGTCAACCTGGGCAAATTGTCAAACAGTTTTTACCAATTGTATGTTTTAAATAACAATAAAACTTCAATTTTAAGATTGTATTAGAAAACTTGTACATATCAAAGGACGACAAGCTCCCTGGGGAAATCATTTCTATATATATATATATATATATACATACATACAGGTTGAGTATCCCATATCCAAATATTCCGAAATACGGAATTTTTTGAGTGAGATGAGATAGTGAAACCTTTGTTTTCTGATGGCTCAATGTACACAAACTTTGTTTAATACACAAAGTTATTAAAAATATTGTATTCAATGACCTTCAGGCTGTGTGTATAAGGTGTATATGAAACATACATGAATTGTGTGAATGTACACACACTTTGTTTAATGCACAAAGTTATTCAAAATATTGTAATAAATGGCTTTCAGGCTGTGTGTATAAGGTGTATATGAAACATAAATGCATTCTGTGCTTAGACTTAGGTCCCATCACCATGATATCTCATTATGGTATGCAATTATTCCAAAATATGGAAAAATCCGATATCCAAAATACTTCTGGTCCCAAGCATTTTGGATAAGGGATACTCAACCTGTATATATAAATGTTATTATTGCCAACATATTAGTTCTGCGCCTGAATACAATACTTTTTTGGGTTGTTTTGTCCCTGTTCCCACTATGAGGTCCCTGCCGTTACCTCTGTCCTGTCCCTCCTGTCCCCTCTGTTCCAGCAGGTCTGGAGCTAGCCCTGAGTGGAGTAGTGGACAAGTAAATACATTTTCCACAGCAACCAATCCCACTCTGTGTAACATTTATCAAGTACATTACATAAAATAATAGGTACTTGCTGATTGGTTGCTATGGGCAACTTCCTCAATTGTCCATTTCTCTACTCTTTACACTTTTGTTTGATACATCTCCCCCTTAATCTTCTTTGTTGTTAGTGGTGCTAATGCTTTCACTCGTTAGGTCAAATAAACTAAATGTCAGACGAAGAAATTCTTGCATCATGGACATTTTATTTCCTTCATAGTTTATTAAAACCAAGGACAGTGCATTATTACCAAATGATGGGCTAAGTGCAGTATAACTAAATTATGAATTTACAAAATCACATTGCAAGAGCATTTGTATAGACAGTCTCATACAAATCCATTATATATATATATATATATATATATATATATATATACTATATATACATACACACACACATACACACAGTATATATATATATATATATATATACACACACACACACACACACACACACACACACACACATACACACACAGTATATATATATATATATATATATATATATATATATATATTGGAGTGAAATACTTTCTAATGGCATAATTAGAACTTTAGTTATTTTCTTTAACAGCCATCTGTTATGTAAGTCTAACAGGTTCATGTTTTAAATTGCAATGATTTGTTATTGTAAGTCAAGAAAAGGATAAGCTGTCTTGGTAGTTACAAATATAGAATATGAATGAAATTTCTGAAATAAGTGGCTATGAATTCATCATTTTCCATTGCATTTCTGAAATTACTGACATTTCTGGGATAAATAATTTTGCTCATTTAATGGCGTGCATTTCATAAAAGTTTTTTTGACCACTTTGCTTTTTGAAATTAGTATATAATTTAGACAAGACAATCCACCAAACAAGGTCCTATTTATTAATAAAGTAGCGATACAAATATAAATAACCTATCCCAATGATTTACTAATAAAATATAATTTTTATTTTAGATTTATTTTATCGCCATGTTAACTGAGTACAACTTTGCAACCACAACACCAGTATGTGCTCTAGAGTCTGTCATTTGTCTCTACTGTGCATACACAGTGTTGTAATGAAATTAAATGTAAATAATTGAAAGCTCAGTTTCAACTTCAATTTCCACTCTTGAAATAAAAAAATAAAGACTTAAAAAACAACACTGAAAAAGAGTTGTTGTAAAAAAAAAAAAAAATTCACTGTAGACTTATTTGTGACCACACTCACAGCTAATTTAATTGTTCTAAGAGATTCCTTATTGTTGTTAAACTATTAAACTATAAGATTTACATCAATAAATAAACAAATAAATAATATTGTCATGAATACATAAAAAAACGGGCTCTCAAGACCACTTCTTCATCAATCGCAGCAATCTCTCATACTAAGCCCTCTGTTGCCCACTCTCACTTTCTACCGCATCTGCGTCATCCCTGTCTGTGTGAGCCTCCCCTTTAGAATGCTCGCTTTCACAAGCAGGGCCCTCTTCCCTATTGTTCTTTTACATCTCTTACTTAACCCATCCTTTTTTCAATGCTCCATTTGACGGCATCAAATCCCTTGATTTCACCCTGATACTTATTTCAGTGTTGTCTGCTAAAGCTGCTATGTTTATACACCCTGTACTTGTCCTATATTGTTTTGCTTATTTGTTTATGTACTCTGTAACTGAGCACTGCAGATCCCATGTGGTGTCATATAAATAAAGGATAATAATAATAATAACGCTTACATTAAATGAGCCTATTAACCAAAGAGATTGTCTATGGTATCAATGGTCAAAGTAAATAATGTTTTCAATGCATTTGCGGCACCTCCCTGCTGCTGGCATGAAAGAGAAGCAGCGACATCTTCTTACATGTGGGGATATTGGCTGCCGGTCCTCAATGTGAGTGTTAAATTGGAATGTTATCATTCGCTATGATGTTAAAGCAAAGTGCCACATTCCCAGTCAGAAGAGCAAAGGAAGCTGCCTATACCTTTTGAATGCTAAGGAAGATGGTGGCAGGACTGTCTTTTCATATGGGCTCAATAGGCAGTTTCCCAAGGGCCCCAGGAGTATAAGGGCCTAGGCTGATAGCTGAAGGTCCCCTTTTTCTAGGAGTACAAGATCTTTAAAAATTGGCACTGGGGAACCGGAGATATCTGACTTCAAATCAGTGGTCCCCATCTGAGCCTGTTAATTGCTCTTCCCAGCCAGATATCTTAAGTTCTGCCTGACATAGAGTTTTTCTGAGGTAAATTCCAAAAGTTGAGACTCTCCACTTTTGGTGGACACTGGCAGCTTGTCTCTTCAATGCCCAGAACCAGAGATACTGTATCAGCCTTCCAGCAGCTGGTCCATGCTCCAGCTCCACACATCTGGTATGCAGTTTTATATTTTCATCTGAGGATTGCTCTAGCTTCTTAAATCTGATCACCTAGTGCCTCCTGAAAGGTGGGACTCTAATTTTGTATCCCATTGAAAGCTAAGAAATATATTTCCAATAACTGGAGATATCTGTAGTCAAGCAAGCTGCCCTCCCAACGGAAAATGATGAATATTAAGCCCAGTCCACTATCCACCCCTCCTCTGTGTATTAAACATGCGGGGGGAATGCCCAGCACAGGCTAGTCTGCCCCGCATGTGAGGTGCTACCCCACCGCACAAGTACAAAAGCATTGCACAGCAGAGATGTTTTTGGACTTGAAGAGTAGTTCCCTACCAGTGCAGCTCCTGTGCGCTGGCAGGGAGCTACTCGTTGCTATCCGGGTTGCAGTGGCTGCATGTGCATGTGATGTCACACAGTCACCGCAGCCGACCACACACACGGTCTGGGTATGCCTGCATTTCACGGACCGCAACAGTAAAATGGCGGCCAAACCCCACCAGCCCGCCCCCTCCCGCCCAATGAATGACTCTGCCTGTCAATCGAAAACGCACAGAAGCGATCAAGTCTAAATTAAGCCCTATGCTCTGTTTCTGAACTCACTAACACTCCTTTCCCTCTCTCAGATCACAACCTTATCACCTGCTCACTCTCCTCCATTACTTCAAACTCAATGTCCCTGAAGTCTACCAAGCCTCCTCTAACCAGCATAAATATTAATGCTATTAATTTTTAACAACTATCTACCTCTCTGCAACCACTGCTTTCACCAATTTCTACATTCAACTCTACTGATACTGCTGTATCACACCTTAACCAAACTCTAGAAACAGCACTTGATGAAGTGGCTCCAGCTACCCATCACACTCCACATAGACTTAGATGTCAACCATGGCACTCTAAATTCACAAGACACCTACAAAAACCTTCACGTAAAGTAGAATGTCAGTGGCATAAATCTTGTAGTTCAAGTGACTTTCTCACATATAAGACTATTTACTCTTATCATAATGCTCTGGATACTGCTGAGCAAACATATTTCCAATCTCTCATCATTGCTCAAGCCTCTGACCCCAAGCGATTATTTAATACATTTAAATCACTCCTTATCCCTCCCTCACAAATCCCACCAGCCACTATCAGTGTGCAAGATCTTGCTTCCTATTTCAAGGACAAGATTGATAAGATCCAAAATGAAATGTTATGCCCTTCCTATCACGTTCTGGGAAATTTTTGGATCCAGATTCAGCTCAGGAGAATCGGGAGTCCCACGATCTTTGAACAAAAGACACGTGGGACGAATGAAGGACTTTCGCATGGATGTTATTTATTAATGTGGTAATGAGCAGTAGTTCCAGATTAGAATATTGTCCCAATTCTACATGGAAAGTTCAAGATGGCTGCTGGAGGAGGGAAAAACCTGGTTCCCATAATCCATAGCTGATGGAGGACTCCGGGGTTTTAGCTAACTGTGAACCAAAGCTCGGAGGCAGGGTAGGCTGCAAAGTACTGGAGGGTACCGAGGCTCGAATAGGATTTAGCAAGACTGACTCTGGATATGATGCAGCCGAAAGCTTGGAGCTGGTTTCAGACAAATGCTGCACAGATGCTGCTGCAGAGCACAGAGAACTGTTGCCACAGCCTAGGCTGTGGAGGACATTGCACTGGCAAATTCCGCTTCCTGGTCTCCCAGATTTTTATTCCTGTGGCACGGATCCCATTGGTTGCTGCAGCCAGAACCTCTTCCTGAGAGAAGGAAGGGCAAAACACACCTTTGCTAGAATCCAAGATGGCGATGCCAGGAGAAGGGACTGATGACACTACACCTAGCCTGCCTCTCTCCTGCTTCCTCACAGAGGCCTCAGAATGCCTGCCTGTACACCTCGCAGCCTGCACCCCCGCAGGAGGTCCCCCGCCAGAGCACATGGACTGGTAAGTCAACGCCCTCCCGCACCTGCCGAGGCAAGACTGTGACACTTCCACAGCCAGTGACTGCTCAATTCCCTTTCTGAACCGTCTAACACCTTCTGTTCAGTTGATCGCACAAATGAAGATGATGTATCTGCACTCTTCTCATCTGCCTATTCAACTACCCTCCTCTTGATTCTGTATCCTCACAAATTAGTAAAGCTTTATTCTGTGCTCATCCCAGCCTTAACTAAAATCTATAATTTCTCTGTCTACTGGTATCTTTCCTTCTTTGTACAAGCATGCAGTGCTTACTCCCATTCTGAAAAAATAATTCTTATCCTAACTCTCTGCCAAATTACTGTTCAATTTCTCAGCTCCCATGCCCCTCTAAGCTACTTGAGAGACTTGCCTACACTTGCCTAACACACTTTCTTAACTCACACAGCTTACTGGACACTCCAAAGAGACAAAACTGACTAATGTAGTTAACGATCTGGTCACTGCTAAATGTAAATGCCATTATTCACTACTTATTCTCCTTGATCTTTCTGCTGCTTTGACACTGCTGACCACTCTCTTCTCATACAAACACTGAAATCCCTAGGTCTTCAGGACACAGCCCTTTCTTGGTTCTCATCCTACTTATCTAATCACTCCTTTAGTGTTTGTTTCAATGATTCCACCATTTCTTCACTACCTCTCTCAGTTGGAGTACCGCAAGGCTCAATCTTAGGTCCTCTGCTCTTCTCAATCTATACCACATCTCTTGGCAAACTAATCAGCTCTTTCGGATTTCAGTATCATCTGTATGCAGATGATACTGAAATCTACCTATCCTCACCAGATTTGGGCCGTTTCACTGAATGCCTTTCTGCCATTTCATCTTGGATGACATCTCGCCACCTCAAACTTAATATTTCCAAAACAGAATTAATTATATTTCCCTCGGCCAACCCCTTTCACATCGCAAAAATAACCCGGTATATTGCCGAGTTTGAGCCGTGTGAACCCGGTTTGAGGTGCAGTGTGAAAGCGCCATTATGAATTTACCGTGTCAAACAACCCGGTATTTCAACCCGTGTAAAAAGAAGGATCCTACACGGTTCGGAACTGGTTCATTTGGCAGTGTGAAAGCCTCAGACCCGCTATATTTAAACCGGTAATCTTAAAAAGGAGGTGATAGGTTGTCTCCCTGCATGATGTCACCTGTCTGAACCTGGAAATAAACAGGCAGCACGCTTTAAACAGTGTGTTTTTATTTATACTACATTCACAGTGCTACATTGCTACAGTGCTTGGAGAATATGGCAAAATGGAGTGAGGATCAGGTTAGGGAGCTGTTATAGATAAGAGGGGAGTCTGAAATCACCCACCAAATGACAGGGACTGTTAAAGATGCAATCACGTACAAAAACATAACAAAGATGCTTGCAGCCTCTGGATTCCACCGTACCTCCCAGCAGGTAATCAATAAACTAAAGGCCCTTAAAAGGAATTTCCATAAGGTCCACGACCACAACAGAAATAGAAGTGGTGCTGCCCGTATGGAGTGGCAATATTACGAGCAGTGTGCCACCATATTTGGCCACACAGCACTTGCAACACCGGTTAGCTTATCCTCCAGCATAGCAGCAGCAGAAACAAGACAGGCCTGTGCTGCTTCCACCTGCAGCGTACAGGACCCAGACACCCGATCACAGGACCCAGACACCCGATCACCACCACCACCACCATCTCCACCAGTCGTACTGTGTGATAGGCAACCGATGCAAACCACTATGCCTGACCCAGTTGTACAGGAGCCCAGCAGAACTGAAACCACTGATGCGCCAGAAGACACAGAGGCTGGGCCAAGTCAAATGGCCCCAATTGCACAAACGCAGCCTTTGCGTGGAAACAGTAAGTACAACAATCCTAAAAGCATAATAACTAACATTAACAATTAACGTAAACTAAACACAAACTAACAACTCTAAACATTAACGTCATTAAATCTTAACAATAAATGCATACAATTAAAAATTATAAATGTTGCAGAGTATATGCAGTGTGTAGGTGGGAGGAGGCCACAAACACGTTTGCGAACACTGCTATTTTATATAAGCTCTTTGCAAATTCCAATAACATAATTATTTGATTTGTGTCTGCAGTATATACTGTTCCGCCAAGGAGGCGCCGCCCAAACAAAACGGAGCAAGCTGCAAGCTGCAAGAATTATGACCACTGTCCTGGTGGAGAAATTAGAGCAGATGGACGCTGCCATGGCTGATCGAGAAGATGCACGTCTCGAGGGATTTTTGCAGGCAGAGCAAGACATGAACAACACATTTATGACGCAGCTGATCTCTATGCAGGAAACCTATAATAGGGATGCAAGAGAACGTCAGAGGGAAATGCAGGAATTTCAAATGTCCATATTTGACCGTATGTTCCAATGCATTGAAGGGCTGCACACAGTGCCACCAAACTACACTCAACCGTATACCCAATATTATCCTGGCCCCCCCTACTATGAACATACCCCACCTCAACCAACGTCACACAATACCCATCCTCGACATAACCAACCTCAACAAACCCCACCTCCACTAACTCCAACTCACTATACCCATCCTCGACATACACAACCTCAACAAAACCCACCTCCACTAACCCCAACTCACTATACCCATCCTCGACATACACAACCTCAACACACCCAATCACCTTCTGAAAAGGAGACAACTACAGTCTCCTGTTTACCGTAATTTATCTTAAATGGTTATTGTTTTTTAAAAAAAGTTGGTTTTAAAATCATAGGAGTGTTTTTCCTACACTATTACTGGTTTGACTTTTATTACTGTAAAGATTTCACTACTTTATTTACCAAAGTTTTATACAAATTAAAATTCTAAGGTCTCTGACCTTTTGTTAATATTTGGACTATTTTTACTTACAAACAAAATGCTTGATACATCCATTTCAAATTGGATATTGATGTTGTACATTTGTTATCGACACAGTAGCAGAACGTCAGCTAAACAGGTTTATTTTTTGTAGCAACAACAATTAACAGAATATACAAACTGAAAAAAATTAACGGAGTAATGAGGGAAGGTTGGCCATTATAGCAGACCACATCTGTTCTGCACTTCCAGAATGGTCGCCCAGATAGGCCTCACAATCAAGTGCAGGGTACGCAGCGGAGGCCTGCACTGTCCACTCTGGTAGGAATTTCTCCCTCTGAAACTCACATAGGTTATGCAGAATACAACATGCTGCAACAATGTTAGGCATGATATTAATGTCTACATCATTGTGCTTCATAAGACAGCGCCAACGTCCTTTTAATCGTCCAAAGGCATTTTCGACCACCATTCTTGCCGAGCTCAGGGTGTGCATATATGTAATTTGATTGGGGCTCCGCTGGACATGTTGGGTGAACCCCTTCATGAGCCATCGTCGTAACGGTTAGGCTGCATCACCAATTATGTGTACCGGGATCTCCACTCCGTCCACAAATTTGGATTTCTAGTAGGAATATAGATAAAAAAATGTACGTTAGCAACAAGAAATTGGAATACAAATATGAGCAGACTCCTCCATGATGGGCAGGCTGGTGGGCACATAGGAAGCATGTTTGAAGGTAACGACAACTAATTGGTCCCAATGTAAATTAAATTGCATTCATCTATTACCTGCTTGATTCATGAACATTGCATCATTTTAACACATCTTTTCTTGGGCATGTTTTCAAAAGTATTAAAATTATTAAACAAAATCACCTCTCTTGGAAAAAGGTAGCCCCCTTGCTTGTCCTCTGCTAGCCGGTACAGATCAGAGTTAGCAAGCACTCGAGCGTCATGTGACCGTCCCGGCCAACCGATGAATACATCTGTGAAGCTGATATAAAAATATATATTAAGTTGTAAATTAATTATAACCAATTAGCATTAAGAAAACACACTGACAAGAACATTACCAATACTTATGATCCACCACAGCTTGCAAAACAATGGAATGCCATCCCTTTCTGTTGTAGTAGTCGGCAGGATTATCATAAGGTGCGATTATAGGGATGTGGGTACCATCAATTGCACCTGCACACTGCGGATATCCAGACTCCACAAATCCCTTAATTGTTTTATCCAATCGCTGGCCATGCGGAAGAGAAATAAATCTGTGGTATAGGTTGTCCACCAATGCTCTGGTCACCTCATGTACAATGGTGCAAATGGTAGATATCCCCACACCAAACAGGCAAGCAATTGTGCGATATTCACCTGGAGTGGCATACCACCACAATGCTATAGCTAGCCTCCTGCTTGGCTCTATTGGTGACCTGAAGTTTGTGGTCTGTCTAGAGAGTGCTGGGAACATTAAATCCAAAAGGTAGTGGAATGTGTGACGCGACATTCTGAAGTGACACTTCCACTGAACATCCTGAAAGTTCAGCACACTTTGCATAAAAACTTGTCCATGCTGCCGTTCTCTAGACCACAATCTTCGTTAAGTAGTGAGGTTAAGGTTGAGTATGGTGGTCATAGAATCAGATATAAACGATCTCCTCCTGCGCAGGTATTGTCGGCAACGAATGGCGGTGTCTCTCAAATACTGCAGCCTCCTCCTCCTCATAACATAGCTGCTGAACAAGCTACAGAATGTGAGAAGCTCAAATATCCTCTCACAGGCTGAATCCAAGAGCAGTACAGCTGAGACTATCATAAAGTCCATAGAGACATGTGCTGTGTCGGCCATGATTGCTGCACTACTGAGCACTCCCCAGCCCCTCCTTGTAATACCTTTCAAACCTCATCAATAGGCGACAGAAAAGTCCATATATAATGACATCACAAATGTTTTCAAAGGGTGAACCGGGTTCAGTGTGAAAGGCACCAACCCGGGAATAACCCGGTAATAACACGGCTCCAAACTGCGATGTGAAAGGGGTATAGCGTGTTCAGACCCTGGTCGGAAGTGTGTTCAAAAGCCGGTTCTTTACCGGGTTAGCAATGTGAAAGCGGTAGTAGTTACTAACGTGATATCTCTATCACTGTTGATAACTCAGCAATCATCCCTACCCCACAAGCTCGCTGCCTAGGTGTCATTCTTGAATCTGAACTGTCCTTTGTTCCCCACATTCAATCTGTCTCAAAATCATATTACATATACCTAAGAAACATATCCAAAATAAGACCATATTTTATATGACACAGTAAAAACTCTAAACCATGCTCTCATTATTTCCCGCATTAATTATTTTAATAGTCTCTTGACTGGTCTTCCCAAACATATGCTCTCACCACTACAATCCATTTTGAATGCAGCTGTGAGGCTAATCTTCCTTGCTAGACGTTCATCATCTGCAGATCCACTCTGTCAGTTCCTCCATTGGTTACCGATATTCTACCATATTAAACATAAAATACTTTTACTTACATACAAGGCTACTAACCAAACTACACCAACGTACATCTCTTCACTTATCACAAAATATCTCCCTACCCGACCTCTCCGCTCTGCACAAGATCTGTGTCTCTCATCCACACATATTACCTGTTCCCACTCAATTACAGGACTCTGTAGAATGCTCTCCCATGCATAATAAGACTCACCTCTAGTCTCCAAACCTTTCAATGTTCCCTGAAAACTCACCTCTTCAGACAAGCCTATCAAACTCCAGACCCACCCACATAGCCTTCATTGCTTCCCTATCAAATTATATTCTCTCTGTACAGTACACATAACCCCACATATTTTCATCTTTCTTTAATCTCACATGCTCCTGACCCCTGGCCATGTCACAAACTATTTGGAATAGTAACCTGTGGCGAGTGTAGCGAAGCGAGACACCGAGCCCGAAGCATGGGGAGTAACATAGTAACATAGTTACATAGTATTTGAGGTTGAATAGAGGCAAATTTCCCATCGTGTTCAACCTGTTTTAAGTTGTGATGATTCTACATACTTGCTGAATAATGTTTTATGACTAGTTAGCTATTATAACTCATGTTACCCCCGGATTAACCACGTTGATATTTTAAGTATTATAACCTTGGATATCTTTTTCATTCAGAAATGTATCCATTCCTTTTTTAAATCCAATTACAGAGTCCGCCATTACCACCTTCCCTGGCAGGGAATTCCACATCCTGATTGCCCTAACAGTGAAGAACCCTTTCCTCCGTTGCGTTCGGAACTTTCTCTCCTCCAGTTGCAGCAAGTGCCCACGTGTCCTAAACTGTTCTTTTAATAAATAATTCCTCTGATAACTCTTTGTGATTAGAGATGAGCGGGTTCGGTTCCTCGGAATCCGAACCCGCCCGAACTTCATGTTTTTTTACACGGGTCCGAGCGACTCGGATCTTCCCGCCTTGCTCGGTTAACCCGAGCGCGCCCGAACGTCATCATCACGCTGTCGGATTCTCGCGAGGCTCGGATTCTATATAAGGAGCCGCGCGTCGCCACCATTTTTCACACGTGCATTGAGATTCATAATGAGAGGACGTGGCTGGCGTCCTCTCCGTTTATAGAGATTCGAGAAGAGAGTGAGACAGTCTCACTAGAGAGAGATACAGTAGTAATTTTGGGGAGCATTAGGAGGAGTACTACTACTACTAGTACTTGCTGAAGTGAAGTGATAGATAGTGTGACTGTATTGTATTATCTGACTTGTGGGGGAGACACTGACAGTGGGGAGCAGTTAGAGTCTGAGAGTAGGACTCAGGACTCAGGAGTACATACTACATATAACGTACAGTGCACACTTTTGCTGCCAGAGTGCCACACCAGTATAATATATATTGTGATTGTATGCTTAGGAGTACTACTTGCAAGTTGCTGATAGTGTGACCAGTGACCTGACCACCAGTTTAATAATCACCACCAGTTTAATAATATATATATATATATATATATATATATAATTGTATATAATTAATATATATATAATATTATAATTGTATACCACCTACCCGTGTTTTTTTTTTTTTTCTTTCTTCTTTATACATACTACTATAGTAGCTTACTGTAGCAGTCTGCGGTGCTGCTGAGCTGACAGTGTCCAGCAGGTCCGTCATCAGTCATTACATAATAAATATATATACCTGTCCGGCTGCAGTACTAGTGATATTATATATACATATATATATTGATTTCATATCATTATCATCCAGTCTATATTAGCAGCAGACACAGTACGTTAGTCCACGGCTGTAGCTACCTCTGTGTCGGCACTCGGCAGTCCATCCATAATTGTATACCACCTACCCGTGGTTTTTTTTTTCTTTCTTCTTGATACATACTACTATAGTAGCTTACTGTAGCAGTCTGCGGTGCTGCTGAGCTGACAGTGTCCAGCAGGTCCGTCATCAGTCATCATTACCTAATAAATATATATCTACCTGTCCGGCTGCAGTACTAGTGATATTATATATACATATATATATTGATTTCATATCATTATCATCCAGTCTATATTAGCAGCAGACACAGTACGTTAGTCCACGGCTGTAGCTACCTCTGTGTCGGCACTCGGCAGTCCATCCATAATTGTATACCACCTACCCGTGGTTTTTTTTTTCTTTCTTCTTGATACATACTACTATAGTAGCTTACTGTAGCAGTCTGCGGTGCTGCTGAGCTGACAGTGTCCAGCAGGTCCGTCATCAGTCATCATTACCTAATAAATATATATCTACCTGTCCGGCTGCAGTACTAGTGATATTATATATACATATATATATTGATTTCATATCATTATCATCCAGTCTATATTAGCAGCAGACACAGTACGGTAGTCCACGGCTGTAGCTACCTCTGTGTCGGCACTCGGCAGTCCATCCATAATTGTATACCACCTACCCGTGGTTTTTTTTTTTTCTTTCTTCTTGATACATACTACTATAGTAGCTTACTGTAGCAGTCTGCGGTGCTGCTGAGCTGACAGTGTCCAGCAGGTCCGTCATCAGTCATCATTACCTAATAAATATATATCTACCTGTCCGGCTGCAGTACTAGTGATATTATATATACATATATATATTGATTTCATATCATTATCATCCAGTCTATATTAGCAGCAGACACAGTACGGTAGTCCACGGCTGTAGCTACCTCTGTGTCGGCACTCGGCAGTCCATCCATAATTGTATACCACCTACCCGTGGTTTTTTTTTTTCTTTCTTCTTGATACATACTACTATAGTAGCTTACTGTAGCAGTCTGCGGTGCTGCTGAGCTGACAGTGTCCAGCAGGTCCGTCATCAGTCATCATTACCTAATAAATATATATCTACCTGTCCGGCTGCAGTACTAGTGATATTATATATACATATATATATTGATTTCATATCATTATCATCCAGTCTATATTAGCAGCAGACACAGTACGGTAGTCCACGGCTGTAGCTACCTCTGTGTCGGCACTCGGCAGTCCATCCATAATTGTATACCACCTACCCGTGGTTTTTTTTTTTTCTTTCTTCTTGATACATACTACTATAGTAGCTTACTGTAGCAGTCTGCGGTGCTGCTGAGCTGACAGTGTCCAGCAGGTCCGTCATCAGTCATCATTACCTAATAAATATATATCTACCTGTCCGGCTGCAGTACTAGTGATATTATATATACATATATATATTGATTTCATATCATTATCATCCAGTCTATATTAGCAGCAGACACAGTACGGTAGTCCACGGCTGTAGCTACCTCTGTGTCGGCACTCGGCAGTCCATCCATAATTGTATACCACCTACCCGTGTTTTTTTTTTTTTTCTTTCTTCTTGATACATACTACTATAGTAGCTTACTGTAGCAGTCTGCGGTGCTGCTGAGCTGACAGTGTCCAGCAGGTCCGTCATCAGTCATCATTACCTAATAAATATATATCTACCTGTCCGGCTGCAGTACTAGTGATATTATATATACATATATATATTGATTTCATATCATTATCATCCAGTCTATATTAGCAGCAGACACAGTACGGTAGTCCACGGCTGTAGCTACCTCTGTGTCGGCACTCGGCAGTCCATCCATAATTGTATACCACCTACCCGTGGTTTTTTTTTTCTTTCTTCTTGATACATACTACTATAGTAGCTTACTGTAGCAGTCTGCGGTGCTGCTGAGCTGACAGTGTCCAGCAGGTCCGTCATCAGTCATCATTACCTAATAAATATATATCTACCTGTCCGGCTGCAGTACTAGTGATATTATATATACATATATATATTGATTTCATATCATTATCATCCAGTCTATATTAGCAGCAGACACAGTACGGTAGTCCACGGCTGTAGCTACCTCTGTGTCGGCACTCGGCAGTCCATCCATAAGTATACTAGTATCCATCCATCTCCATTGTTTACCTGAGGTGCCTTTTAGTTGTGCCTATTAAAATATGGAGAACAAAAATGTTGAGGTTCCAAAATTAGGGAAAGATCAAGATCCACTTCCACCTCGTGCTGAAGCTGCTGCCACTAGTCATGGCCGAGACGATGAAATGCCAGCAACGTCGTCTGCCAAGGCCGATGCCCAATGTCATAGTACAGAGCAAGTCAAATCCAAAACACCAAATATCAGTAAAAAAAGGACTCCAAAACCTCAAATAAAATTGTCGGAGGAGAAGCGTAAACTTGCCAATATGCCATTTACCACACGGAGTGGCAAGGAACGGCTGAGGCCCTGGCCTATGTTCATGGCTAGTGGTTCAGCTTCACATGAGGATGGAAGCACTCAGCCTCTCGCTAGAAAAATGAAAAGACTCAAGCTGGCAAAAGCAGTAGCACCGCAAAGAACTGTGCGTTCTTCGAAATCCCAAATCCACAAGGAGAGTCCGACTCCAATTGTGTCGGTTGCGATGCCTGACCTTCCCAACACTGGACGTGAAGAGCATGCGCCTTCCACCATTTGCACGCATCAGGAGCACCCGCAGTCCAGTTCCTGATAGTCAGATTGAAGATGTCAGTGTTGAAGTACACCAGGATGAGGAGGATATGGGTGTTGCTGGCGCTGGGGAGAAAATTGACAAGGAGGATTCTGATGGTGAGGTGGTTTGTTTAAGTCAGGCACCCGGGGAGACACCTGTTGTCCGTGGGAGGAATATGGCCACTGACATGCCTGGTGAAAATACCAAAAAAATCAGCTCTTCGGTGTGGAAGTATTTCAACAGAAATGCGGACAACAGGTGTCAAGCCGTGTGTTGCCTTTGTCAAGCTGTAATAAGTAGGGGTAAGGACGTTAACCACCTCGGAACATCCTCCCTTATACGTCACCTGCAGCGCATTCATAATAAGTCAGTGACAAGTTCAAAAACTTTGGGTGACAGCGGAAGCAGTCCACTGACCAGTAAATACCTTCCTCTTGTAACCAAGCTCACGCAAACTACCCCACCAACTCCCTCAGTGTCAATTTCCTCCTTCCCCAGGAATGCCAATTGTCCTGCAAGTGCTGGAAGGAGCACCCGCAGTCCAGTTCCTGATAGTCAGATTGAAGATGTCAGTGTTGAAGTACACCGGGATGAGGAGGATATGGGTGTTGCTGGCGCTGGGGAGAAAATTGACAAGGAGGATTCTGATGGTGAGGTGGTTTGTTTAAGTCAGGCACCCGGGGAGACACCTGTTGTCCGTGGGAGGAATATGGCCACTGACATGCCTGGTGAAAATACCAAAAAAATCAGCTCTTCGGTGTGGAAGTATTTCAACAGAAATGCGGACAACAGGTGTCAAGCCGTGTGTTGCCTTTGTCAAGCTGTAATAAGTAGGGGTAAGGACGTTAACCACCTCGGAACATCCTCCCTTATACGTCACCTGCAGCGCATTCATAATAAGTCAGTGACAAGTTCAAAAACTTTGGGTGACAGCGGAAGCAGTCCACTGACCAGTAAATACCTTCCTCTTGTAACCAAGCTCACGCAAACTACCCCACCAACTCCCTCAGTGTCAATTTCCTCCTTCCCCAGGAATGCCAATTGTCCTGCAGGCCATGTCACTGGCAATTCTGACGATTCCTCTCCTGCCTGGGATTCCTCCGATGCATCCTTGCGTGTAACGCCTACTGCTGCTGGCGCTGCTGTTGTTGCTGCTGGGAGTCGATGGTCATCCCAGAGGGGAAGTCGTAAGACCACTTTTACTACTTCCACCAAGCAATTGACTGTCCAACAGTCCTTTGCGAGGAAGATGAAATATCACAGCAGTCATCCTACTGCAAAGCGGATAACTGAGGCCTTGGCATCCTGGGTGGTGAGAAACGTGGTTCCGGTATCCATCATTACTGCAGAGCCAACTAGAGACTTGTTGGAGGTACTGTGTCCCCGGTACCAAATACCATCTAGGTTCCATTTCTCTAGGCAGGCGATACCGAAAATGTACACAGACCTCAGAAAAAGAGTCACCAGTGTCCTAAAAAATGCAGCTGTACCCTATGTCCACTTAACCACGGACATGTGGACAAGTGGAGCAGGGCAGGGTCAGGACTATATGACTGTGACAGCCCACTGGGTAGATGTATGGACTCCCGCCGCAAGAACAGCAGCGGCGGCACCAGTAGCAGCATCTCGCAAACGCCAACTCTTTCCTAGGCAGGCTACGCTTTGTATCACCGGTTTCCAGAATACGCACACAGCTGAAAACCTCTTACGGCAACTGAGGAAGATCATCGCGGAATGGCTTACCCCAATTGGACTCTCCTGTGGATTTGTGGCATCGGACAATGCCAGCAATATTGTGTGTGCATTAAATATGGGCAAATTCCAGCACGTCCCATGTTTTGCACATACCTTGAATTTGGTGGTGCAGAATTTTTTAAAAAACGACAGGGGCGTGCAAGAGATGCTGTCGGTGGCCAGAAGAATTGCGGGACACTTTCGGCGTACAGGCACCACGTACAGAAGACTGGAGCACCACCAAAAACAACTGAACCTGCCCTGCCATCATCTGAAGCAAGAAGTGGTAACGAGGTGGAATTCAACCCTCTATATGCTTCAGAGGTTGGAGGAGCAGCAAAAGGCCATTCAAGCCTATACAATTGAGCACGATATAGGAGGTGGAATGCACCTGTCTCAAGCGCAGTGGAGAATGATTTCAACGTTGTGCAAGGTTCTGCTGCCCTTTGAACTTGCCACACGTGAAGTCAGTTCAGACACTGCCAGCCTGAGTCAGGTCATTCCCCTCATCAGGCTTTTGCAGAAGAAGCTGGAGACATTGAAGGAGGAGCTAACACGGAGCGATTCCGCTAGGCATGTGGGACTTGTGGATGGAGCCCTTAATTCGCTTAACAAGGATTCACGGGTGGTCAATCTGTTGAAATCAGAGCACTACATTTTGGCCACCGTGCTCGATCCTAGATTTAAAGCCTACCTTGGATCTCTCTTTCCGGCAGACACAAGTCTGCTGGGGTTGAAAGACCTGCTGGTGAGAAAATTGTCAAGTCAAGCGGAACGCGACCTGTCAACATCTCCTCCTTCACATTCTCCCGCAACTGGGGGTGCGAGGAAAAGGCTCAGAATTCCGAGCCCACCCGCTGGCGGTGATGCAGGGCAGTCTGGAGCGACTGCTGATGCTGACATCTGGTCCGGACTGAAGGACCTGACAACGATTACGGACATGTCGTCTACTGTCACTGCATATGATTCTCTCACCATTGAAAGAATGGTGGAGGATTATATAAGTGACCGCGTCCAAGTAGGCACGTCACACAGTCCGTACTTATACTGGCAGGAAAAAGAGGAAATTTGGAGGCCCTTGCACAAACTGGCTTTATTCTACCTAAGTTGCCCTCCCACAAGTGTGTACTCCGAAAGAGTGTTTAGTGCCGCCGCTCACCTTGTCAGCAATCGGCGTACGAGGTTACATCCAGAAAATGTGGAGAAGATGATGTTCATTAAAATGAATTATAATCAATTCCTCCGTGGAGACATTGACCAGCAGCAATTGCCTCCACAAAGTACACAGGGAGCTGAGATGGTGGATTCCAGTGGGGACGAATTGATAATCTGTGAGGAGGGGGATGTACACGGTGATATATCGGAGGATGATGATGAGGTGGACATCTTGCCTCTGTAGAGCCAGTTTGTGCAAGGAGAGATTAATTGCTTCTTTTTTGGTGGGGGTCCAAACCATCCCGTCATTTCAGTCACAGTCGTGTGGCAGACCCTGTCACTGAAATGATGGGTTGGTTAAAGTGTGCATGTCCTGTTTATACAACATAAGGGTGGGTGGGAGGGCCCAAGGACAATTCCATCTTGCACCTCTTTTTTCTTTAATTTTTCTTTGCGTCATGTGCTGTTTGTGGAGTGTTTTTTGGAAGGGCCATCCTGCGTGACACTGCAGTGCCACTCCTAGATGGGCCCGGTGTTTGTGTCGGCCACTAGGGTCGCTTATCTTACTCACACAGCTACCTCGTTGCGCCTCTTTTTTTCTTTGCGTCATGTGCTGTTTGGGGAGTGTTTTTTGGAAGGGCCATCCTGCGTGACACTGCAGTGCCACTCCTAGATGGGCCCGGTGTTTGTGTCGGCCACTAGGGTCGCTTATCTTACTCACACAGCTACCTCATTGCGCCTCTTTTTTTATTTGCGTCATGTGCTGTTTGGGGAGTGTTTTTTGGAAGGGCCATCCTGCGTGACACTGCAGTGCCACTCCTAGATGGGCCCGGTGTTTGTGTCGGCCACTAGGGTCGCTTATCTTACTCACACAGCTACCTCATTGCGCCTCTTTTTTTCTTTGCGTCATGTGCTGTTTGTGGAGTGTTTTTTGGAAGGGCCATCCTGCGTGACACTGCAGTGCCACTCCTAGATGGGCCCGGTGTTTGTGTCGGCCACTAGGGTCGCTTATCTTACTCACACAGCTACCTCATTGCGCCTCTTTTTTTCTTTGCGTCATGTGCTGTTTGGGGAGTGTTTTTTGGAAGGGCCATCCTGCGTGACACTGCAGTGCCACTCCTAGATGGGCCCGGTGTTTGTGTCGGCCACTAGGGTCGCTTATCTTACTCACACAGCTACCTCATTGCGCCTCTTTTTTTATTTGCGTCATGTGCTGTTTGGGGAGTGTTTTTTGGAAGGGCCATCCTGCGTGACACTGCAGTGCCACTCCTAGATGGGCCCGGTGTTTGTGTCGGCCACTAGGGTCGCTTATCTTACTCACACAGCTACCTCATTGCGCCTCTTTTTTTCTTTGCGTCATGTGCTGTTTGGGGAGTGTTTTTTGGAAGGGCCATCCTGCGTGACACTGCAGTGCCACTCCTAGATGGGCCCGGTGTTTGTGTCGGCCACTAGGGTCGCTTATCTTACTCACACAGCTACCTCATTGCGCCTCTTTTTTTCTTTGCGTCATGTGCTGTTTGTGGAGTGTTTTTTGGAAGGGCCATCCTGCGTGACACTGCAGTGCCACTCCTAGATGGGCCCGGTGTTTGTGTCGGCCACTAGGGTCGCTTATCTTACTCACACAGCTACCTCATTGCGCCTCTTTTTTTCTTTGCGTCATGTGCTGTTTGGGGAGTGTTTTTTGGAAGGGCCATCCTGCGTGACACTGCAGTGCCACTCCTAGATGGGCCCGGTGTTTGTGTCGGCCACTAGGGTCGCTTATCTTACTCACACAGCTACCTCATTGCGCCTCTTTTTTTCTTTGCGTCATGTGCTGTTTGGGGAGTGTTTTTTGGAAGGGCCATCCTGCGTGACACTGCAGTGCCACTCCTAGATGGGCCAGGTGTTTGTGTCGGCCACTAGGGTCGCTTAGCTTAGTCATCCAGCGACCTCGGTGCAAATTTTAGGACTAAAAATAATATTGTGAGGTGTGAGGTATTCAGAATAGACTGAAAATGAGTGGAAATTATGGTTTTTGAGGTTAATAATACTTTGGGATCAAAATGACCCCCAAATTCTATGATTTAAGCTGTTTTTTAGGTTTTTTGGAAAAAAACACCCGAATCCAAAACACACCCGAATCCGACAAAAAAAATTCGGTGAGGTTTTGCCAAAACGCGGTCGAACCCAAAACACGGTCGCGGAACCGAACCCAAAACCAAAACACAAAACCCGAAAAATTTACGGCGCTCATCTCTATTTGTGATGTCCCTTTACATATTTGAAGATATTAATAATATCTCCTCTTAGGTGCCACTTTTCTAGTGTATACATATTCAGCCTAGTAAGTCTTTCCTTATAGTCCTTCTAGACCTTTAATCAATTTAGTAGCTCGCCTTTGAACACTTTCGAGTTCACTGATGTCTTTTATATACAATGGTGCCCAAAACTGAACACAATATTCCAGGTGCGGACATACCAATGCCTTATACAGCGGCATGATTACATCCGAGTCCCTTGTCTCAATTCCCCTTTTTATGCACGCTAGCACCTTACTTGCCTTCTTTACTGTGTTTTGACATTGTGTATGATTATTAAGCCTATTATCAATAAATACCCCCAAATCTTTTTCCAACTCTGTTTCCCCTAGGCGTTCCCCATTTAATATGTAGGATGTAAGTTTGTTTTTAGTCCCAAAATGCATAACCTTGCATTTGTCTGTATTGAACCTCATTTTACATTTAGAAGCCCAGAGTTCAAGTTTAGATAGATCATTCTGCAAGGACTCCACATCCAATTCTGAATTAATTACCTTACACAGTTTAGTATCATCTGCAAAGATTGACACTGTGCTTTCCAGGCCTTTTTCTTGGTCATTGATAAATATGTTGAACAGTAGTGGTCTGAGTACGGACCCTTGTGGTATTCCGCTGACTACTGGGGACCAGGTTGAGGACTTCCCGTTGACCAGTACTCGCTGTACCCTGCTATCCAACCAGCTGCTTATCCATGTGCAAATAGTTTTTCCTAGGCCAAGCTCCTTTAATTTGATCATCAGTCTCCTGTGAGGAACTGTATCGAAGGCTTTTGCAAAATCTAGGAAGACCACATCCACTGCTTTTCCTTGATCAAGATTATTGCTCACTTCCTCGTAGAAGCTAATTAAGTTAGTCTGACATGACCTGTCCCTCACAAACCCATGCTGGTTCTTGCTAATAATCCTAGCGGACTGTAGATACTCCTGTATGCCATCCCTTAGAATTCCTTCCAATATTTTCCCCACTATAGATGTTAACCTAACTGGTCTGTAGTTTCCAAGAAGATTTTTGGATCCCTTTTTAAATAATGGCACTACCTCAGCTAAACGCCAATCCTTCGGTACCATGTCTGATCTAATTGAACTATTGAAAATCATGTATAGGGGTCATGCTAGTTGTGAACTAAGCTCCATAAGAACCCTCGGGTGAAGTCCATCAGGACCAGGTGATTTATTAATCTTAATTTTGCTTAGTCTCTCCCGGACTACTTCTTCGCTTAAACAAGTATCTAACCATGAATCATTACTGTCACAATTGTTATGCTCTACTCCCACCATCAGTTCTACACTGGTGAATACTGATGAAAAGAATTTGTTCAGTATTTCCACTTTTATTTCGTCATCATTTATCAATTCTCCTAATTCATATTTTAATGGACCTATATTCTCCTTTTTTAACCTTTTACTGTTTATGTATTTAAAAAACTTTTTAGGATTGGTTTTACTCTCTATAGCGATTTGCTTTTAATTTTCCATGTTAGCTGCTGTTATTGCTTTTTTGCTTTTCTTATTACACTCCTTGTAATACTTGAAAGACTCCTCCTTTCCATTAAATTTAAATACTTTGAAAGACCGCTTTTTTTATCCATTTCTGCCTTAACCTTCTTGTTAAGCCAGATCGGGTTGAGTTTAATACTCCTGCGTTTACTGCCCATGGGAATAAAGTTATGAATATTGCTATCCAGCAACCCTTTTAAAACATCCCACATTACCGAAGTGTTCTTGTTAGTAAACAGAACCTCCCACTCTATGTCGTTAAGTGCACATCTAAGCATACTGAAATTACCTCTCCTAAAGTTAAAAGTTTTGGTGGAACCCCTGTAGCTATGTTTCCTGAAACTGATGTCGAATGTGATCATATGGTGATCACTGTTACCCAAAGTCTCCCCAACTTTAGTGTTTGATATAATGTCCACATTATTAGTAATTACTAGTTCCAGGGTAGTTTTACCCCTAGTTGGGTCCTTGACTAATCGAGACAAGTAGTGATCCCTAAACATATTTAAGAACCTGCTGCCCCTCGCTTTAGCACATGAATCGTTACTCCAGTTTATATCTGGGTAATCAAAATCCCCAATCACAAGGATGTCCCCCAATCCCGCAGCCGTTTTGATTTGCTGCAATAGTTGTTCTTCCTCATGTATGCTAATATCCGGCTGTTTGTAGCACGTGCCTATGACTAGTGTTTTTGCATCAATTCCCCCACTTGAGATTTCAACCCATAGTGACTCCACATTATCGCCAGTCTCCTCATAGATAACCTCCTTTAGGTATGGTTTAAGTGATGGTTTAACATAAAGACATACACCTCCTCCTCTTTTGTTAGACCTATCCCTCCTGAAAAGAGAATACCCCTCCAAGTTAGCAACCCAGTCGTGAGACGCGTCCCACCATGTTTCCGTAATACTTATAAGGTCATACTCAGCCTTTGATGCTAACAATTGCAATTCCCCCATTTTACCTGCTAGACCTCTTGCGTTTGCAAGCATACATTTTAGTTTATTGGTTCCTTTATTTGTTTGTTTTCCTAAAGATTTCCCGTCCTGGTTAACTAGTGCATCCGTAGGGTTACTGATACGGACTGTCCTTCTCGCTCCCTCTCCAACCCCACCGTACTTAGTATTGCCCACCTTACTTTTTTCTTTGATAAACAAACTAATGATTTTCCTAATTGCACAAAAAAATGAACCGTGGTGCAGCTATGAGAAAAAAGAGGGATTCTTCACAACAATCCAATGACATATATATAATAAAAGAAGTTTTTTTCTCAAATAAGCGCAGACACATACATATCCTATTAGTCTTTTATCGTTCTTCAATGGAGGAAAAGATGACACCATGGTTTGGCTTCAATATATTAGGAAAATTTCAAGCAATAGTTGTTTCTTATAATGTCCAAGCCGTTTTAAATGATGTCCTCAAGCTGGAGAAGGTGATGGATCTCAAATAGAAAAAAAGAACATAGTGCAATAATGCCAAAAAATAAAACCAAAGTATTTATTTCCACTATGCACTCACAATATATGAAACAATTAACAGCATAAAACCATAACATATGGTGGACGTGATTCTTAGCCTGGGGACAATGCAGCTAGCATGGAAACCCTCTAAATGGAACAGATCCGGACTATTCCACAGAAAGATATCGTTTGCAGCTCACTCGACCGGTCCACCGTAACAGCTCACACAGCCTAAAGCTTTTCGGACATCCAAGTCCTTCCTCAGAGACATAGTGAGCAATCAAACTAAACATGTATAAATACCCCATACAATTAACATAACAAACAACAGGTGCATTTGAAATTCACGCTCCTTCCCGATTGACCGGAACCGGAAGTGACATTTTGCTCCATCAGGCGGAAGCGGAAGTGACGTTTTTGCATTTCATCGTGCGTTCCACGGCCTCCGCTACAGGAAATGTATCTTATCAACAGTTCTGTTCATAATTATGATCCAATTTGTTCGGGAAGTGTCCAAATTCATTAAATCCCATGCGATGAGATATCAATTTACTCATATTAGGCACCGATGAGGCATAAAACATAAAAAAACATAAAAATATATCAAAAATTTAAAACATAAGGACCAATAAAAATCAGGGAATAAAAACAAGAGACAGGAAACTATAAAAACCACTTTAACTCAAACTCTGCATTCAGCCCTTTAGGAATTAGCGTTTTTAACTTAAAAATCCATTGCATTTCTGCTTTGGCTAATCTAATATCAATATCCTTACTCCTCCATGTAGGGCTAATAGTTTGAATCCCCCAAAAATATTTAATACATTTAGGATTACAATTATGACAATTTTTAAAATGTAAAGAAACGGAATGGGTTAAAAGTCCTTTTCTAATATTATAGACATGTTCAGCCAGTCTCGTTTTCAGATTCCTCGTGGTTTTACTTACATACGTAAATTCACATTCACATTGTAAAGCATAAATAACGTTTTTAGAATTGCATGTAATAAAATCCCTAATTTGGTATGGAGTGTCATTAACTACAAATTCTTTAATTTTACTAGCGCCTTTAGCAGTGCGGCACCTGTTTTCCACACCTGTGGAAACCATGACTACGAGCACTGGACCTATTGGATATATTAAGAGCACTATGAACCAATTTATCTTTAATATTAGCTGCCCTGCGGTAAATAAAAGACGGTTTATTGGGTATCTTAGACCCAATAATCGGATCCTCTTTTAATATCTCCCAAGTTTTTTAAAAACCGTTTCTAGTTCTTTATGTTGTGAGTCAAGCCAATGTTTCCATCTAAATTCACCGCCCTAACATAAGTATTTTCCCTTAACTCCCGTACAACATTTTCTATAGTCTGTAATGACACATAATTGTTATTATTTAATGCTTTAGAAATACCTTTCTTAACACCCTTATAAATGTACCCATGTAAATACCCTTACCGGCTGCACTTTCCCTCCTCCCTTCTCCACCCCCTTTTATCTCACTACCACCATTCCTACTATACTCGCTGCATGACCCATAGTTTATAGCTAAACCCTCCCCCCAGGTTCCTAGTTTAAAAGCTCCTCCAACCTACTAACCATCCTACGCCCCAGCACCGCAGCCCCTTCATCATTCAGGTGCAATCCGTCACGAGAAAAAAGATGGCGCCTGACTGAGAAGTCCGCCCAGTGTTCCAAGAACACAAACCCCTCTTTCTGAGCCACACATTTACCTCCCTAATCTCCCTCTGTCTCCCTGGGCTAGCGCGTGGCACTGGTAATATTTCAGAGAAAATTACCTTAGATGTCCTTTTTTTAGTTTCTGGCCTAAGTCCCTATAATCTTTCTTAAGGACATCCCACCTACCACTAACTTTTTCGTTGGTGCCAACATGCACCAAGACCGCCGGGTCTTTCCCAGCCCCTCCCAACAATCTATCTACCTGGTCCGCGATGTGCCGTACCCGAGCACCCGGGAGACAACAGACTGTACGGCGATCATGGTCCGGGTAGCAGATTGCCCTATCTGCCTTCCTAATGATAGAGTCCCCTACCACCACCATTTGCCTGGGCGCCTCTCTAGCTTTCATCCCATCTGAGCCAGAGGGACCACTCCTCCGGTTGCTAGAGGGAGCAGTCTCCTCCAGCTCCGTCATTTTGTCGCTATCATCCACCGAATCTTCGACCAATCGGGCAAATTTGTTTGGGTTTGAAATATCAGAAGAGATGTCGTGCCTCCCCCTCTTTTTCTTCCTTCTAACAGTGACCCAACTATCTACCTGATTTTCTTCATCTAACAGTGATCGTTGCTGCAACTCCACCACCTTTCTATCTAAACTTCGCTCGAGATTGTGAATATCCCTCAGTCGCGTAACGGTCTGCTCTAGATCAGTTACCTGGGCTTCCAGGGCAACTGTTCGCTCACATCTCGTGCATGTGTATTCGCCCTGGGTTGGCTGCTCCAGGTGCACATAGATCTTGCACGACACGCACTGTGTGAGACTCTCAATCACTGCCCCTCCCATTGTTTGAAAACTCAACTCCCTATTACCTTTCGAAAGTACAATAAAGAGAATAAAAACCAACTAGCCAATACAATCAATAAACAATAAGTAAGTAATCAGTATTTATCTGAGTGGGACCTCTCCTGCGGCACCGATACTCCACCTAGCAGTTGCAGTTGTTCTAGCTTACTGCACCTGTAGGCTTTTTCCCCACCGGCAGCGTCACTGGGCAGTATCTAGTATGCTCACACACAAAATAGAACAAAAACAAAGACAGAAACAAAGGCAGCCCTAAAAAAAATCTGCCCTCACACACGCAACAATCACAGCCCCTCTGCTACTCCAAGTTAGAGACCCTCTCACTCACTCACAAGGTCAGCCCCTTGCAGCCTCACCAGAAGTTTAATGGTATTGCAAATATGTGTGTTCCTGATTGCGTATTATAAAACTCACCTTTTTCTTTATTCTAACTCACCTGCTGCTGATTCCAACTCACATACACTTAAAAATCCAAGCTTCACTGTAAAATGCAAGCTTCCTTACAATGTGCAAAGCAAGATTTTTACTAGAACAAAGACTCCCTAGTTGCACTATTTAGAAAATGGATAAATAGTATAAGACCAATGGGCTGCCCTATTCCGCTATGTTCCCTGTTAGAAAGAGCAAGAGTGGACACAATATGTAACAGTAGTGGAATTGGCGCCCCAAGCAACTATTCATTTCATTTGCTAACCATCAGACAATAGTAAAACATAACTACTTTGAACATTGTAAGGAATACACTGGTTTTATTTTAAAAGTTCATAAAAGATGGCAGCAATGTCCATACATATGAGAATACTCCACAACAACCCCCTGTCACATATAATGGGGGTACAAATCAGCATAGATGTACATAAACTTGCACTTGTGATACCAGGATATACTCTTCATTCAATCTGATGGTTGAATAGTTTGGAAATTATCATATGCAATCTTGGTTGTGAATCTGACGATTAGGCACGATTGTTCACATACACGTGGGCTTGAGGCATGTCTGGTTGTTGTGAGTGTTTAAAAACACTATCTTATGGTACAATCCTTAAATGCGAAAATTCTTAATTAATATACTGTACATTCCTGACGAAGTCTCGTCACTAGACGAAACGCGTTGGTTATTGTATCTTGTTTTGATGTGACCTCTAATCTACATTTATTGGAAGGAGGATATCACGAAAGAAGTTTATGCACATCTATGCTGATTTGTACCCTCATTATATGTGACAGGGGGTTGTTGTACCAAAGAGTATTTTCATATGTATGTACATTGCTGCCATTTTTTATGAACTTTTAAAATAAAACCTGTGTATTGGAATTTCCTGTTTTTCCTTACAATGTACAAATAAGTTATGTTTTACTATTGTCTGATGTTAGTAAATGAAATTAATAGTTGTTTGGGGCACCAATTCCACTACTGCTACATATGTAATTTACTAATAATTAGATTAGAGATGATCAGTTAGGAGTACTTGAAATCCGATCTGCTCTGAACTTATGAGATCCGAGTCACTCCAAGCCACAGCTCAGGTGTTACTGCCAGACTCGGATTCCAGATCGAGGCAAAATGTCATCATCCTGGCATCAAATTCTTGTGGGTTTTGGATTTGATATAAGGGTGCCACGGCAGTAATACTGCACTATTTCACTACAGTCCAGGCACCCTTCTGTATGCTGCACACTTCTTTGCCGATTTAAGTTGCTGTGCAGTGTCTAGATAGAGTAACTAATACAAGTGTCTTTTCTTACCTTTTACAAGGCACGCTGCTGTATGCTGTGCTCTGGTCTGCTGATTTAAGTGGCTGTGTGGTGTACAGACAGAGTGATGAACACCCAGTAGGCCCCATACACTGTGTTCACATTAAGAGAGGGTTAAAAAAAGTAAAAAAGTTCAAAAAATTAACAAAGTTAAAAAAAATTGTATGACTTGGTTGTTCTGCATACTGCACTCCAGTACACTACATCCAAGTATACTTTACAGCAGTGTGCATGTAAACAAATGGTCTGACTCCATACAGTATGAGCCAAGCTGCCAGTTACAAAAAAAGGAAAAATATATTATTGTATAAATTGTTTGTACTGTTTTGTGTACTGAACCCCTGTACGCTGTACCCCAGTACTTTCTGTACCCCAGTGCATGTGCGTAAAAGCGGTCTGACTCTACACAGTGTGAACCAAGCTGCCAGTTGAAAAAAATAAACAAATATTGTTGTATAATTTGTTGGTATTGCTCTGCACACTGCACCCCAGAACGTTGTACAGTACCAGAGTGCAACTTTGTTCAAGGACAATTCAATCATGCACCACTTTTCATTTCTGCCACTGCTGTGTGGCAATGTTTAGATGTCCTATAAACTGCTGTGTGTTTGTACCACTGCTCTGTCACGTAGTAACCAGCCAGCTCACTGCAACCTTTGGCCTAAAGCGAATAAACAATATTGTGAGCTGTGAGTGGTCAAATTAACTGAAAACGAGTGGAAATTTATGTTATCGAGGTTAATTATACTAGTTCTAGTAACAAAAAAAGGCCCAAATTATGTGATTTTTTGTAAATTTAAAAAAAAAAATACAAAACCAAAGCAGTCATGGCCAAAATACAAAACTGAATCCAAAACCAAAGCTGGATGAAGAATTAGAACCAAAACCTGCAAAAATGGTCAGGCGCACATATTTAGTTTAGATACATTTGGTAGGAACAAAAAGGAAGTCTTTGCTTTTTATTAATTTATTTTAGTGTACATTTTAAACAAGTTTTTTTAGTTTTTTACTTTGGTACATCTTCTAACAGGTTACATGAGAACATGGAGGCACTGTAGTATTTGTTACACTTTTTAAGGAAAAATGGACTAGACAGGAGCTGAGAACATCAGGGCAGATAGAATAGGTTTATAGACTATTCTCAATTTGTTTCACTTGCTAATGTCTTCTGTCTTGATCCCAGGGACCCAAATGGTTTGTTTCCCGCTGGTAGGCCGGCAAATGATGTCTTAAATGGCTTAAGGGGATGGATGCTCCTTGCAAAGTATCAGGGGAAGGGCGAATCTAAGAAGTGGGTGATTGTTGAATGTACTGTACAGTCTATATTTCAGGATTTAACATCAGGCAGATTAGTTTTTATTGATGCTTCAGTTCATTGTGTAGTTACAAACTTTATAATAAATAATTCATAGCTAGAATATTGGGTGCTTTGAAAATAGGAAAAATAAAGTTTAGATGGGACAAAGTCAGATTGTTCAGTAACAAGACAAAAATACTTTATATGTGCATTCTTTTGTACATACTATCTATAAACTGGACAACTTCCTTTTTCTGAGAATATTTGTAATAACTTCTTATTGTGTGACCTTATATTAATTTGATAATTACGTTAATTGTAGTCTGTACAAAGGCCCTCATTCCGAGTCGTTCGCTCGTTCTTTTTTTTCGCATCGCAGTGAAAATCAGCTTAGAGCGCATGCGCAATGTTCGCACTGCGACTGCGCTAAGTAATTCTGCTATGAAGAAAGGATTTTTACTCACGGCTTTTTGTTCGCACCGGCGAACGTAGTGTGATTGACAGGAAATGGGTGTTACTGGGCGGAAACACAGCGTTTTATGGGCGTGTGGCTGAAAACGCTACCGTTTCCGGAAAAAACGCAGGAGTGGCCGGAGAAACGGGGGAGTGTCTGGGCGAACGCTGGGAGTGTTTGTGACGTCAAACCAGGAACGACAAGCACTGAACTGATCGCACAGGCAGAGTAAGTCTGGAGCTACTCTAAAACTGCTAAGTTTTTTTTGTTCGCAATAGTGCGTAAACTTCGTTCGCACTTTTAAGATGCTAAGATACACTCCCAGTAGGCGTAGACTAAGCGTGTGTAACTCTGCTAAATTCGCCTTGCGACCGATCAACTCGGAATGAGGGCCAATGTTTTATATGAAAACCCCTACTGAGTAATATATCATGTGTGTGTGTGTGTGTGTGTGTGCGTGCGTGCGTGCGTGCGTGCGTGCGTGTTTTATGTATAACCTTAAAGGCACTCTAATTTCAAATGAAGAATTATGTAAGGCATTTTTATGCATGGATTTGTTTAAACCCCAAGACTAGATCAGGAAGCACTTTCCAGCAGTTGGCAGTTATTATTATTATCCTTTATTTATATGGCACCACAAGGGTTCCGCAGCGCCCAATTACAGAGTACATATGCACATAATCAAAACAGGAAAACAGTGACTTACAGTTGAAGACAATATAGGACAAGTACAGGGTAACTAAGCATAACTACACCAGTAAATGACAGAGATAAGTACCAATGTGGCCAAAAAACAGCGGGATTTGGGCAGTTGAGGATTAATAAAGTAAGAAAAGGATAAGCACATGAGGGAAGAGGGCCCTACTCGTGAGAGCTTACATTCTAAGGGATTAAAGGGTATTTCTAAGATGCTGGGCAGACATTTTTAGTGAGTTAGTTGGGGTCTCTGCCTCATTTTTCTTTAGACATTCCGTCCCCTAAACCATGCTTTTAGTTTTCAACTTTTGTTGTGGGTTTAGAAAAGAACAGTAGCAGTGATCATCTGGGGTTGTTCTCAAGGTGCTCTCCTTACCAATACAAGTTAGGCTGATTTTACCCTACTAGGGTCAGTGGTACTACATGTGCAGGTGGGACTTTGAGTCATTGGGAGGGGAGGGTTTGTTACCTTAAGTTGGTGATGGGCAGGCAGTTTGGTCTGTGTTTGCAGATGGACTCACTTCTCAACATTCTTTCTTTGTCACCATATCTTAATTGAATTTGCAAAGATAACATTGACTCTTTTCCCCACTATTTAAGTGTTCTGTATGTTTATTTAGTTGGTGTTCTGATTAATGCTGGGATCCATAGGCTAACATCAGCCACTAATGCTTTTTGATTAAATATGTATACTGAAGTACACATATAATATATTTTGGCAAGGGTGTACTAACCTATATTGATTGTAGTTTTAATGATGAAACCACAGAATGATTTAAGCAATGATTTTATAAAGACTGCACTTGATAGTCATCTAATTTAAAAACACAAAACCAGAGTTTTTAGCCAAGCTTCGTTGGGGGACATCTAGTATTACTGTGCAGTTTTTTTATGTGTGCTGCCTGTCCAGGTGGTTCAGTACCTATGGGTGAATTCCTGCAGATGGATTCCGGGACCGGTGACAGTGCTACCTCAGTGGTCCCAGTATAGCAGTAACATACCTAGGCGAAACTAGACATTTGGTAATGGGTGGTCCCAGTTGGGCCCCCCCACTCCCAAAAAGACCTCGGCGAGAAAAAATGGGCATGGCCACATACCAGAAAGGGTCACTGAAAATGGGGCGTGTCAACATGATATGCCGCTTGTTTCTTGTCACACTTGGAACATTCTTTTAATTTCCAAATGCACCTTACCTATATGATGGTTGATCACAATGTGGAACCTCTGAAGAAATGTATCCTCTAAGGCAAACAGCGTCTTCAGTCGTATTCACTATTCATGTAGGAGATCCCATCGTCCAGAAGATGCCTGATTGTATATGAAAATTAACAAGGTCAGCATCATACAACAGTGGTTCCACCAGACTCATATTCTGCCCCCTGCGTCTATCAACCACACCATCACCTACCTCCTGCATCGTCTCTCAGTACACCATCACCTACCCCGTGTCGTTTCTCAGCACACCATCACCTACCCCCTGTGTCGTCTCTCAGCACACCATCACCTACCCCCTGTGTCGTCTCTCAGCACACCATCACCTACCCCCTGTGTCGTCTCTCAGCACACCATCACCTACCCCCTGTGTTGTCTCTCAGCACACCATAACCTACCCCGTGTCATCTCTCAGCACACCATCATCTACCCCGTGTTGTCTCTCAGCACACCATCACCTACCCCCTGTGTCATCTCTCAGCACACCATCACCTACCCCCTGTGTCGTCTCTCAGCACACAATCACCTACCCCCTGTGTCATCTCTCAGCACACCATCACCTACCCCTGTGTCGTCTCTCAGCACACCATCACCTACCCCATGTTGATTCTCAGCACACCATCACCTACACCCTGCAAAAAATCTCAGCACACCATCACCTACCTCCTGCATCGTCTCTCAGTACACCATCACCTACCCCGTGTCGTTTCTCAGCACACCATCACCTACCCCCTGTGTTGTCTCTCAGCACACCATCACCTATCCCCTGTGTCATCTCTCAGCACACCATCACCTACCCCCTGCATCGTCTCTCAGTACACCATCACCTACCCCATGTCGTTTCTCAGCACACCATCACCTACCCCCTGTGTTGTCTCTCAGCACACCATCACCTATCCCCTGTGTCATCTCTCAGCACACCATCACCTACCCCCTGTGTCGTCTCTCAGCACACCATCACCTATCCCCTGTGTCATCTCTCAGCACACCATCACCTACCCCCTGTGTCGTCTCTCAGCACACCATCACCTACCCCCTGTGTCGTCTCTCAGCACACCATCACCTACCCCCTGTGTCGTCTCTCAGCACACAATCATTTATCCCCTTTGTCATCTCTCAGCACACCATCACCTACCCTCTGTGTCGTCTCTCAGCACACCATCACCTACCCCCTGTGTCGTCTCTCAGCACACCATCACCTACCCCCTGTGTCGTCTCTCAGCACACCATCACCTACCCCCTGTGTTGTCTCTCAGCACACCATAACCTACCCCGTGTCATCTCTCAGCACACCATCATCTACCCCGTGTTGTCTCTCAGCACACCATCACCTACCCCCTGTGTCGTCTCTCAGCACACCATCACCTATCCCCTGTGTCGTCTCTCAGCACACAATCACCTACCCCCTGTGTCATCTCTCAGCACACCATCACCTACCCCTGTGTCGTCTCTCAGCACACCATCACCTACCCCATGTTGATTCTCAGCACACCATCACCTACACCCTGCAAAAAATCTCAGCACACCATCACCTACCCCGTTTCGTTTCTCAGCACACCATCACCTGCCCCGTGTCATCTCTTAGCACACTATCACCTACCCCATGTCATCTCTCAGCACACCATCACCTACCTCCTGTGTTGTCTCTCAGCACACCATCAGCTACCCTCTGTCTCTCAGCACACCATCACCTACCCTCTGTGTCGTCTCTCAGCACACCATCACCTACCCCCTGTGTCGTCTCTCAGCACACCATCACCTACCCTGTGTCGTCTCTCAGCACACCATCACCTACCCCTGTGTTGTCTCTCAGCACACCATCACCTACCCCGTGTCGTCTCTTAGCACACCATCACCTACCCCCTACAAAGTCTCTCAGCACACCATCACCTACCCCCTGCAAAGTCTCTCAGCACACCATCACCTACACCCTGCAAAAAATCTCAGCACACCATCACCTACCCCGTTTCGATTCTCAGCACACCATCACCTGCCCCGTGTCATCTCTTAGCACACTATCACCTACCCCATGTCATCTCTCAGCACACCATCACCTACCTCCTGTGTTGTCTCTCAGCACACCATCAGCTACCCTCTGTCTCTCAGCACACCATCACCTACCCTCTGTGTCGTCTTTCAGCACAGCATCACCTACTCCCTGTGTCGTCTCTCAGCACACCATCACCTACCCCTGTGTTGTCTCTCAGCAGACCATCACCTACCCCGTGTCGTCTCTTAGCACACCATCACCTACCCCCTACAAAGTCTCTCAGCACACCATCACCTACCCCCTGCAAAGTCTCTCAGCACACCATCACCTACCCGCGTCATTTCTCAGCACACCATCACCTCCCCGTGTCGTCTCTCAGCACATCATCACCTACCCCATGTCATCTCTCAGCACACCATCACCTCCCCGTGTCGTCTCTCAGCACATCATCACCTACCCCTGTGTCATCTCTCAGCACACCATCACCTACCCCCTATGTCGTCTCTCAGCACACCATCACCTACCCCTTGTCGTCTGTCAGCACACCATCACCTACCCCGTGTTGTCTCTCAGCACACCTTCACCTACCCCATGTCATCTCTCAGCACACCATCACCTACCCCCTGCAAAGTCTCTCAGCACACCATCACATTCTATGTCTGTGTCTCCCCCCCATTAATTCTCTCAGTGTGTCTCTCCCCTTCATTATATGTCTCTCAGTGTGTCGTGTCCCCCCCCCTTTCTATGCCTCTCATTGTCTCTCTCTTCCCCTTCCATGTCTCTCAACCCATGTCTCCCAAATGTGTCTCTCTCTCCCCTCCCCTCTGTCTCTCAGTGCCCCCCCTTCAATGTCTCTCGATGTGTCTCTCTCTTTCCCCCCCTTCTAATAATATTACAGCAGGGTCACCTCTCTTTCCCCCCCTTCCTCCTGGCTGCCAGCCGCCTCACCCCCCGGCGGGGGGTGAGGCGGCTGGCAGCCAGGAGCTGAGAAACGGGGGCTGGCGGGGTGAGGAGGCTGGAGCGGGGAGCCAGCGGAGGGCAGCAGGCGTGAGTGCAGGCACTGGCAGGCGGCAGCTGAAGAAAGCGTCCGGTCCGAGTCTGACAGTGCGCAGCACAGTGCTAAGCTGTGCATGCCTCATCCCAGCGCTCCTCTCAGTCAGAGTCAGACTGATGCGCGGCAGGCCTGGTGAGTGCTACGTGCAACGAGACGTCATTACGTCACGTCGCTTTCAAACTTTATTGGTAGATCGCAAATGGGGGGCTGCTGCAGTGCGTGAATGTCCTCCCAGTCAGCGAGGACACTGTGGTCTGTGGACACAATATTAAAAATTATAAATTAATAAAATTTTATTTTTTGCGGTGGTCCGCACCGGACCACCCATTAGCAAAAAATAATGCCACAGATTCACCTTTGGTAACATAGGCCTTTAAGCCCATTGTTGTAGTCCACTGTGATACTGCATTCCAAAGGGAAATTTTTAAAAAAATCCAGTACAAATGATGCTAACTGTTTGCTAATGACTGAACTGAAGACTTACCTTTGCCACAGATACAGTATTATTTTGCTCCTATGTTATAAGCTGCAAGAAGAATGGAAGAAAATTAAATTTTCTACTGAAATAGAGACTGAAGGTTTTATTTATTTAAAGTTTTTTTACAAATGGATATCAGCGTTTTATGTATGGTTTATACAGTACTGGCATAATTTGTATAATGGCAAATACAGTACTTGAGGGCCTGTTACCATTATGCTGTACTTTGACCACTGAGAAAGCACAGTTGCCACTCCTGGGGTTTCAATTGTTATATATTACCTTGGTACTAGAGATGAGCGGGTTTGGTTCGTCGAGATCCGAACCCCCCCGAACTTCACATGGTTTACACGGGTCCGAGGCAGTCTCGGTTCTTCCCGCCTTGCTCGGTTAACCCAAACGAGGCAAAACGTCATTATCCCGCTGTCGGATTCTCGCAATATTCGGATTCCATATAAAGAACCGCGCGTCACCGCCATTTTTACTCGTGCATTGTAGATTGAGCAGAGAGGACATGGCTATGTTCTCTGCCTGAAAAGCTCAATATCTGTGCTCAGTGTCAGTGCTGCATTGTGGTAACCACCAGTATATAGTACTACAGTACAGTAGCCCATTGCTGTATCTTGCTGCTCCGTGTCACTTCTAGTATCCTGAACAGTGCTCAGTGTCACTGGTCAGTGTCAGTGCTGCATTGTGGTGACCAGTATATAGTAGTACAGTACAGTAGTACAGTGCTGTTCTCGCTGCCCAGTGTCAGTTCTAGTATCCTCATCAGTGCTCAGTATCACTGGTCAGTGTGAGTGCTGCATTGTGGTGACCAGTATATAGTAGTACAGTACGGTAGTCCAGTGCTGTTCTCGCTGCCCAGTGTCAGTTCTAGTATCCTCATCAGTGCTCAGTATCACTGGTCAGTGTCAGTGCTGCATTATGGTGACCAGTATATAGTAGTACAGTACAGTAGCGCATTGCTGTATCTTGCTGCTCCGTGTCACTTCTAGTATCCTGAACAGTGCTCAGTGTCACTGGTCAGTGTCAGTGCTGCATTGTGGTGACCAGTATATAGTGGTACAGTACAGTAGTCCAGTGCTGTTCTCACTGCCCAATGTCAGTTCTAGTATCCTGAACAGTGCTCAATATCTGTGCTCAGTGTCAGGGCGGCATTGTGGTGACCAGTATATAGTAGTACAGTACAGTAGCCCATTACTGTATCTTGCTGCTCCGTGTCACTTCTAGTATCCTGAACAGTGCTTAGTGTCACTGGTCAGTGTCAGTGCTGCATTGTGGTGACCAGTATATAGTAGTACAGTACAGTAGCCCATTGCTGTATCTCGCTGCCCAGTGTCAGTTCTAGTATCCTGAACAGTGCTCAGTGTCACTGGTCAGTGTCAGTGCTGCATTGTGGTGACCAGTATATAGTAGTACAGTACAGTAGTCCAGGGCTGTTCTCGCTGCCCAGTGTCAGTTCTAGTATCCTGAACAGTGCTCAGTATCACTGATCATTGATAGTGTTGCATTGTGGTGACCAGTATATAGTAGTACAGTACAGTAGTCCAGTGCTGTTCTCGCTGCCCAGTGTCAGTTCTAGTATCCTGAACAGTGCTCAATATCTGTGCTCAGTGTCAGTGCTGCACTGTGGTGACCAGTATAGTACTCAGTTCTGGACGTGTCTGGACGTGTCTGCAGGAGCTCCTGGGCTCCATCTGGTTACCTGAGGGATCCCGCCCCCTCTCCCAGCTGTGGGAGCTTGGGAGCGGGCAGCAGTGCTAAGGGATTCCCCTGCCTGGAAGGGCCCAGCTGGGGTCTGTGTCTTTAACTATTAGGGGGTGCCAGGAGGTACCCTTTAATCATGAGGAGGTCACGGAGGATTTTACTGGCTTCCCCAGTGAAAGTAAAAAAGAAAGGGAATGAAGGAACATCTGGCAGGATTGCAATGGCGGCTGCTTCTGCAAAAGAACAGAAGAAAAAGCTTCCGGAGTCAAGATCTGAGTGCCCAGGACCTGCAGGGGCTAGAGGTGAGCAATATACCCCCTCCGTGCAAAGGGGGGGTACCTCAGAACAAAAAGCGCAGAGAGCAGAGAGCCCTGGAGCAGGAGCTGCAAAAGGTCCTCTCGCTGAAGGGGAAATTGTGCCTGCGGGTCCGTTTAAGGAAGGGGAGTGGCAATCGGCGCTGCACGGAGCAGAGAAACCCCAAGAAGGGTCTCTGTCCATGGTAGCCCCCCTTACAGTGTCAACAGCAGCAGGTACCCCTGGGGGTGGTGTAGCCCCTGGGGGGAATGCTGTAATGGCCGGGAGTCCCTGTGAGGGGAGAAGGGGGAAGCTGCAGGACGGAGGAGAGCGGCTGGTGCCGCTGGTTGAAAAAATAAAAGAAAAAGAAATGGAAAAAGTATCCTGGTATGAAGCCTCCCCCGAGCCTCCTGAGCAGGCAGATAGTACCTTTGGGGGCAAGCTAGCTCCTAGGGGGGGATCTGCGGATGCTGGGGGGTTAGGGGTTAAAGAAAAGGAGGAGTACAGTATGGAGGAGAGTTCGGCATCGGAGGGGTTAAACTCAGAATCAGAGGAAGATTCAAGTACAGAAGAGATCCTGGCAGGAATGTCATTACAAGAGTTAATATATGAATCCAAGAAAGTTAATAACCACATCACAGAGGCAAGGAAGAAAAGGAACAAGTGTCAGGTATGGGAAAGACAACGGTACAGGGACCAAATAGAAGATCTTACCCTGTATCAGGCACGTATAAAGGAGAAAATGGTGGCTGCCCAGGAGGATTTTAGCAAGAAGGGAAATGAAGAAAATCCTCCGGCACGGCAAGGGTTAACAGCATTGCCAGCTGCTAAGGATTCCCCTGTAGCGATGCAAGGTCCAGCGGAGAAGGGGGAGCGGCCCCAGAACGGAGTCCCGGGTGACGGGGAAGTGGAGGAGGAGCCAGCAGTAGCACAGTACCAAGGGAGTAGAGGGAACCCTGATGACGTGGCCAGTGGAAAGGAGAGTCCATGGAGGCAGAGGGGAAGTCTGTGGCAGAAGTTGAAACTACTCCGGCTGGTGGAAAAAAAAATGAGACGGAGCGCCCAGCACAGCGGCAGCAGGGGGATCCTGGAGATGTGGCAGGTAAAGGAAAGAGTGGAAAGGTGAACGGAGCTGCAAGTGCCAGGACCAAGGTATCAGAGAGGAGTGGTGCGGGGATCCCGGTGGTAAAGCAGAAGATGTCAGAGGATGGCCCGACCAGCATGAGTAGTGGCAAAACAGCTGCGCAGAATGGAAAGGGGGCCCAGTTGGGCATTTCAGGGGGGAGGGGGGCCAAGGTGGAAGCAAAGAGAACTTAAAAGAAAGTATAAAAATTAAGAAAAATGAAAGTGAGAAGTCTAGCAAAGTCCAAGGTCAACCAAGGCTGGAAAAAAAACTACTTTCAGAACATGAAAGGGAAGTTGTGGAAACTGTGTATGGAAATTTGCAGGCACCTGAGAGGATGCGGGCCGCTGCAAAGCAGATAAGTGCAGTAACTCTGAAACATAAAGACAAAAGCAAGAACTTGGTGCCTGGTAAAGAAAAAATAAATGTGATACCTATTCTTGTTCCACCCCCAGGCCCTACCCCTGTCTTTGGTGCTGCTACAGGTACTGATGGTGTATTGAGGGAAGTGGAAACTTCTTATGCCAAGGTACTGAGCAATCCAATTGTTTCAGGGCAGGGTGGAGATGCGGGGGGAGGTAATGCAGAAGCGGGAGGGTTCGGTAGAAGAAAAATAATACATTTTAAGTGGGTGGGTGAAGGGGGCGCCCCTTCAAAAGTAGATTTCTTAAGGAAAATTTTTGATTTGGGTTTTGTGGCCAGGCAGTTGTACTCCTGCATTCACCCTGTGAACTCAAATGAGTTTGATGTGGCCTTTATGGCAAACAGGGTGATGCAGGAGTGTTTCTCAAAGTTGTCTGATCTGGAAGAGGGGAGTTTTTTCAATAATTTTACTTTCTTCATGACGGGGAAGGTGGATAGCACAAGAGTGTCTATTCTTGTGCGAAATGAGACAATTCCAGAGAACGACATAAAATATTGGTTGAGCAGGCATTGTGAGAAAATACTAAGCCTTGAGAAGTCGGACTATACATTGGGGGTGTGGGGTGGAGCATGGTCTGCAAATGTGTGTTTGACGAAAAGCTATGAGGGGGTGAAACATCTGCTGTCCGCCGCGTATATTGGCCGCGATCGCATTCAGGTGTTCTACCAGGGCCAGCCGAAGACTTGCTTTAAGTGTGGTGGCCCTGGGCATTTGAGCCATGAATGCGACGCGGTCAAATGCAATTTATGCGGCGGACTGGGCCACACCTCAAGGTCATGCAATAATATTTGTTGTAATTTATGTGGTGGTGAAGGGCACCCTTACAGTAGGTGTCCGGAGGCGGAAAAAACAAAGGAATGGAGAAGTAGGAGGGAGAGTATTGAAGAATTAGGGACGAAGAATAAGGCAAGAGTGGTGGAAGAAAGGGGAAAAGAAGTGCGAAGAGGGTCAGTGAAACTGAGGGAAGGAAAGACGGAGTGGAGTTTGGCGGGAGGAAGGGTGAAGGGGAAAGAAGATGAGGAAGAAGGTTTTCAGCTAGTGATAAAAGGTGGGAAAAGCAAGAAAACAGTAATTAAGGAGGACTTATTATTATTTAATAGGTTTGAGGGAGTTCCCACTGATGAAGAGGAGGGGGAGGTGGTAAAGGAAAAGGGTGGGTTGGTGCTGAGGAGAAAGAAGGTAAGGAAAAGGAGGCAGAGAGAGAGGGGAAGTGGGGAAGGAGGAAAGAAGAAGAAGGAGAGGAAGGACAGTTGTAGGGAAAGTTCAGGCAGGGAATCAGAAAGTGAACTAGAATGGGACCCAGCAGGTTCATCCCTAGTGGGAAAAGAAAAAGTAGAATCAGAGATAGAGGAACTGAAGATGGAAGAAACAGAGGAGTCGCAAGAGGGGAATGGACAGGTCTTGATAGAAAAGGAACCTCCTGTAAAGGATTCTATCCGGAAACCCCCGGATCCTGGTTCAGGTGTGGAGGGACCCGGGATGAAAGAAGGAGAGGCTGTTGTAAGAATGGAATGTGGTGTTGGTGGTGGTGATGGTGATGGTGGTGGAGGGGAGAAGTGAATAAGGATAATGGGTAGTGAAACTCAATCACCAAAGAAACATGGATCTCCACCCTATACGATGTGCCACGATTAATGTGGCTTCCGTTCTTTCCGATAAGGCTCGATTTATGGCTTTTGATTTTTTTAACAACCAGGATTTTGATATTTTGTTTTTGCAGGAGACCCGGGTTAACAGGTTGGCGGCTCTCCACAAAGCCAAAAACAAGTGGAGAGGTGGGCCCTCCTATTGGTCTCTTGCGGCTGAGCCTTATGGTGGGGTGGCGGTACTTTTTGCCGGCATAGTAACTGTGCACAAGGTTATTGAGTTACAAATTGGAAGGTGTATGATCTTAGATGTCACCTTGAGAGGGCATGACCTGAGGCTGATCAATATTTATGGGCCCCAGAAAGCCTGGGATAGGAAATGCCTTTTCAAGAGGATCAAGCCATTTCTTTTTACGGCCCAGCAGGTTGTTTTTGGTGGCGATTTTAACGCCGTAGTTAGGCCAAAAGACAGGGGAGGAGCCAAAAAAGCCATGGGCTATGATTCAAATTATTTAGTATCAATGGTTAGACAGGCTGGGTTGGTTGATGTCCATATTCTACACCATCCAGACCTCACGGGTTACACATATTTTAGTGGTCAGAGTAGGACTAGAATAGATAGATTTTTTGTTAAAGAAACTTCCAAGACTTTGCCTTCACAGGTAAGGTTTGTAGAATTTTCGGATCACGGGTTCTTGACTTTTTCTTTGAATGCCTCACAGTCGATCTCGAAAGGAAGGGGCCTATGGAGGCTGAACTCAGAGCTCTTAAAGGAAGAGAAGGTAAGACAATCTTTTAGGGAATTCTTCCAAGCACAGGAAACACTGTTGGAGGCAGGATGGAGTAGATCGGAGTGGTGGGAGGAGGTCAAAGAGAGGACCCGAAGGTTTTTCAAGTGGCTGGTAGTAAGGAAAAACTTGGTAAAAAAAAATGCCTACTATGCTCTGAGGAGGAAATTAGATTTCCTGATCTCTGAAAGAGGAGATGATGGGGAAATCTCCCGGGTGAAATCTCAGATGCAGCAGTTGCAGTATAGTCGACTTTCGTCTTTGATTCAGGAGAGGGATTATGGCAAGTACCACTCCCCGGATCCCTACCAGAATTGTAGGCGAAAGATCGAGTTAAAGGAAATCAGAGGTCTGATTGATGGAAAGGGTGTCGTGCAGGAGGGAAGAGAGGGCATCCTGGAAGTCATTAGAACCTATTACACTGATCTGCTGTCTGAGAAGGCACTTAGCAGAGAGAGGATGGAGGAATTTCTGGGGAGGATACCAGGGCTTGTGGAACCGGATGCCTCAATTGATTGCTTAGAGAGTGAGATATCTGTGGAGGAGGTCAGAAAAGCAATTGGCGGTTTAACATCAAAAAAGACACCTGGGCCAGATGGTTTGACAGCTGAATTCTATAAAGAATTCTCAGACGTCCTGGCACCTCGTCTCGTGGAGGTTTTTAACAGTGGCCTGGCAGAGGGAGAACTCCCTCCCTCCATGAGGCTTTCTGCGCTTATTTTACTCTCTAAGGGAAAGGACCCGGCTCGCATTGAGAATTGGCGCCCCATAGCACTTCTCGATATGGATAGGAAGGTGTTGGCAAAAATCATATTTAATAGGCTGATGGAATTTTCCAGGCAGTTGCTCTCGACTTCTCAGCATTGTACTGTGAAAGTTTGAAGCACATTTAGTGCTGTCCTTGGTGTCCGGGAGGCCATAGAGCGGTGCAGGGTTGAGAAGTGGGGGAAATACTTACTGGCATTGGATCAGTCCAAAGCTTTTGACCGAGTCAACCATGAGTACCTCTGGACTTTGCTGGAAAGGTATGGCATTCCAGTTAAACTAGTCAATTGGCTACGTATATTGTACAACAAGGCCGAGAGCTTCCCGCTTGTTAATGGTTGGGTAGGGCCTGCCTTTGTGGTGAACTCTGGTGTCCGTCAGGGCTGCCCCCTGAGCCCTCTTCTTTACGTGTTTGCGATCGATCCTTTCATTCGGAGGATTGAGGACAGCATGGTGGGAGGGGTGCAGCTGGGCCAGGGAGAACCACTAAGGGTAATTGCCTATGCTGATGATGTCACAGTGGTTCTGTCTTCAAATACAGAGGCCTGTGATGTGGACCAACTGATAGGCGAATACTCTGGAGCCTCGGGCTCCATGATAAATCAGGACAAGTGTGAAGCTTTCTGGATGGGGGAGGAAGGTAGAGAATTTGACCTTCCGGACAGCCTCCCCGTGGCCAGCCATCCAATTAAGATTCTAGGAATAAGATTCGACCAGGGCGATTATACCACAGCAAATTGGGAAAGGATACTGGAAGAGGCGACCCGGAAAGTAAAAAGTTGGAGAGGATGGAAATTCTCCCTGAGGGAAAGGGTTGATTTGTGTAAAACCTATCTGATTCCATTGTTTTTATATGTCAGTTATGTATGTTTTTTGCCAGAACCACTGTGGTCTAAAATTGGCTCTTTGTTTTTCTTGCTGTTGTGGGGAAACAAAATGAATATGGTCAAGAGAGGCATTGCATGCAAACCGAGGACCAAGGGGGGACTGGATATGGTCAACCCGGTGGTGTTTTTTATAACAGCTTTTTTTAAAATGAATTTTGGGGGTCTGTTTTCAGAGAACCCCCCTCGGTGGGCAGACGGTTTTAGAGAATGGATATCTCCCTTCCTCACAGTATGGATAGAAGGAGGTCACTTGAGAAACTCTCGGCGTAGAAGAGGCCACCTCCCGATCTATGTGATCCAGTGCTTGAAAGTGATTGGGCGATGGGGCTTGGGAGTGGCGGAGTTAAGAGATCTCAGTAGGAAGGAGTTGGGGAAGAGGGTCTTGCAAACTCACTTCCATGTCCCATTGGCCCTGAAGGATTGCCCAGAAACTGTATGTTCAGAAGGGATTTCTCTGATAAATTCTCAGAGGATCCCGTTGAAATTTAGGGACATCGCCTGGTTCTCATTCCAAGGGAAGCTCTATGTTAAGGGGAACCTGAAGTTTAGAAGATCCAATGATCGTGATTGTCCACGGGAGGAGTGTCAGGGTCAGGAGGAGAGTATGGACCATTTCTTGCTTCAGTGTCCTTTTAATATAAACATTTACAAAAGAGTGTCAAGAGCTCTAGGAATACCTTGTCTTTCTGGTTTGGATTACCAGGGATGGGCATATGGGGCATTCAAAGGGTATGAGGATTTTGATTTATGCACAATTTTTATGATAAGTCTAGCTGTCAGGTATCACTTATGGAATGCACGGTGTCAGGTTTCATTGAGAAATAAAATCCTTCCATGGGAAATGGTGGAGGGCTTAATACTACATGAGGTGAAGCGGATGATGGAAATGGAGGAAGAGAGATTGGATGTCATCAGTTGGTCCCACTTGTGGCGCCAGCTGAAGCCCCCTTAGTGGGTGACGGAAAATTTCTAGCCTCTAGGTACTGGGAAAAACTTTTCTATAACTATCTCAATTTTAAGTTGAAATAGAATTTTGAGACTGGTTTTCTTTTATAAATGGTTGCATACACTGGAAGTGCTGCCCAGATTATTATTGACTTCTCGTTTAAATGTTGGTTTGTTTGGGATGAAAGTAGAGTAAATGGTATAAAAGGTGAGAGGATGGGTGGAATGAAAGTGGAGTGAATGGTGGTGGTGGGGAATGAAAGGAGGAGCGAGAGAGGAATGTATTGGCTCAAGGACAGGTGAAGGGGAAGCATGGAGGAAGAAGAGGAGGCAAATTGTGGTAAAAGAAAGTTTCTAAAGGAAATTGTTAGAGTTAAGGGAAAGTGTGTAGGGAATATGTAAAATGGGGGAAAATGTTAAAAATAAATGGAAATTTTCTGTTTTTGTTCAATTTTTTTACTTTATTTATATGTTGTAAATTTGTATATATGTAAATAAGATGTATGAAGGTTGCAATATTCAAATAAAAAACATTACCAGTATATAGTAGTACACTACAGTAGGTCAGTGCTGTTCTCAATGCCCAGTGTCAGTTCTAGTATCCTCGTCAGTGCTCAGTATCACTGGTCAGCGTCAGTGCTGCATTGTGGTGACCAGTATATAGTAGTACAGTACAGTAACCCATTGCTGTATCTCAGTGTCCAGTGTCAGTTCTAGTATCCTGAACAGTGCTCATTATCTGTGCTCAGTGTCAGTGCTGCATTGTGGTGACCAGTATATAGTAGTACAGTACAGTAGCCCATTGCTGTATCTTGCTGCTCCATGTCAGTTCTAGTATCCTGATCAGTGCTCAGTATCACTAGTCAGTGTCAGTGCTGCATTGTGGTGACCAGTATATAGTAGTACAGTACAGTAGTCCAGTGCTGTTCTCGCTGCCCAGTGTCAGTTCTAGTATCCTGAACAGTGCTCATTATCTGTGCTCAGTGTCAGTGCTGCATTGTGGTGATCAGTATATAGTAGTACAGTACAGGAGCCCATTGCTGTATCTTGCTGCTCTGTGTCACTTCTAGTATCCTGAACAGTGCTCAGTGTCACTGGTCAGTGTCAGTGCTGCATTGTGGTGACCAGTATATAGTAGTACAGTACGGTAGTCCAGTGCTGTTCTCGCTGCCCGGTGTCAGTTCTAGTATCCTCATCAGTGCTCAGTATCACTGTTCAGTGTCAGTGCTGCATTGTGGTGACTAAAAGTCCAGTGTCTTGTGCTGCATCTTGCTGCTGTAGGGTGCTGTGGTAGTGTCCTGTCACTGTGCATAGGTCATCATCATTCCAGTCACAGTGGTATCTGGTATCTATCTAGTGATTACTGCCATCTAATTCCAGATACATTAAAAAATGGAGAACAAAAATTTGGAGGGTAAAATAGGGAAAGATCAAGATCCACTTCTACCTAGTGCTGAAGCTGCTGCCACTAGTCATGGCAGAGACGATGAAATGCCATCAACGTCGTCTTCCAAGGCCGATGCCCAATGTCATAGTAGAGAGCATGTAAAATCCAAAAAGCAAAAGTTCAGTAAAATGATGACCCAAAAATCTAAATTAAAATCGTCTGAGGAGAAGCGTAAACTTGCCAATATGCCATTTACGACACGGAGTGGCAAGGAACGGCTGAGGCCCTGGCCTATGTTCAACTGTGCATTCTTCTAAATCACAAATCTCCAAGGAGAGTCCAATTGTATTGTTTACGATGCCTGACCTTCCCAACACTGGACGGGAAAAGGTGGCTCATTCCACCATTTGCACGCCCCCTGCAAGTGCTGGAAGGAGCACCCACAGTCCAGTTCCTGATATTCAAATTGAAGATGTCACTGTTGAAGTACACCAGGATGAGGATATGAATGTTGCTGGTGCTGAGGAGGAAATTGACAAGGAGGATTGTTTAAGTCAGGCACCCGGGGAGACACCTGTTGTCCGTGGGATGAATATGTCCATTGATATGCCTGGTCAAAATACAAAAAAAAATCACCTCTTCGTGTGGAATTATTTTAACAGAAATGCGGACAACAGGTGTCAAGCCGTGTGTTGCCTTTGTCAATCTGTAATAAGTAGGGGTAAGGACGTTAACCACCTAGGAACATCCTCCCTTATACATCACCTGGAGCGCATTCATCAGAAGTCATTGACAAGTTCATAAACTTTGGGTGACAGCGGAAGCAGTCCACTGACAACTAAATCCCTTCTTCCTCTTGTACCCAAGCTCCTGCAAACCACCCCACCAACTCCCTCAATGTCAATTTCCTCCTTAGACAGGAACTTCAATAGTCCTGCAGGCCATTTCACTGGCAAGACTAACAAGTCCTTTCCTAACTGGGATTCCTCCGATGGATCCTTGAGTGGAACACCTACTGCTGCTGTTGCTGCTGTTGTTGCTGCTGGGAGTCGATCGTCATCCCAGAGGGGAAGTCGGAAGACCACTTATACTACTTCCAGTAAGCAATTGACTGTCCAACAGTCCTTTGCGAGGAAGATGAAATATCACAGCAGTCATCCTGTTGCAAAGTGGATAACTCAGGCCTTGACAACTATGTTGGTGTTAGACGTGCGTCCGGTATCCGCCGTTAGTTCACAGGGACTTAGAGAATTTCTTGAGGTAGCGTGTCCCCGGTACCAAATACCATCTAGGATCCACTTCTCTAGGCAGGCGATACCGAGAATGTACACAGACGTCAGAAAAAGAGTCACCAGTGTCCTAAAAAATGCAGTTGTACCCAGTGTCCACTTAACCACAGACATGTGGACAAGTGGATCAGGGCAGATTAAGGACTATATGACTGTGACAGCCCACTGGGTAGAAGTATTGCCTCCCGCAGCAACAGCAGCAGCAGCAGCAACAGTAGCAGCATCTCGCAAATGCCAACTCGTACCTAGGCAGGCTACGCTTTGTATCACCGATTTCCATAAGAGGCACACAGCTGACAACTCTTACGGAAACTGAGGAACATCCTCGCAGATTGGCTTAGCCCAATTAGACTCACCTGGGGATTTGTGACATCAGACAACGCCACCAATATTGTGCGTGCATTTCATGTGGGCAAATTCCAGCACATCCCATGTTTCGTACATACAATGAATTTGGTGGTGCAGAATTTTTTAAAAACCGACAGGGGCGTGCAAGAGATGCTGTCGGTGGCCCGAAGAACTGCAGGCCACTTTCGGCATTCAGCTACTGCGTGCCGAAGACTGGAGCACCAGCAAACACTCCTGAACATGTCCTGCCATCAGCTGAAGCAAGAGGTGGTAACGAGGTGGAATTCAACCCCCTATATGCTTCAGAGGATGGAGGAGCAGCAAAAGGCCATTCAAGCCTATAAATCTGCCTACGATATAGGCAAAGGAGGGGGAATGCACCTGACTCAAGCGCAGTGGAGAATGATTTCAACATTGTGCAAGGGTCTCCAACCCTTTGAACTTGCCACACGTGAAGTCAGTTCAGACACTGCCAGCCTAAGTCAGGTCATTCCCCTCATCAGGCTTTTGCAGAAGCAGCTGAAGAGATTGAAGAAAGAGCTAAAATGGAGCAATTCCGCTAGGCATGTGGGACTTGTGGATGGAGCCCTTCATTCGCTTAACCAGGATTCACGGGTGGTCAATCTGTTGAAATCAGAGCACTACATTTTGGCCACCATGCTCGATCCTAGGTTTAAAGCCTACGTTGTATCTCTCTTTCCGGCAGACACAAGTCTGCACATGTCCAAAGACCTGCTGGTGAGACACTTGTCAAGTCAAGCGGAACGTGACCCGCCAACAGCTCCTCCTTCATTTTCTCACCCCACTGGAGCTGCCAGGAAAAGGATCAAATTTCCAAAACCACCCGCTGGCGGTGATGCAGGGCAGTCAGGAGCAAGTGCTGACATCTGGTCCGGACTGAAGGACCTGCCAACAATTACTGACATGTCGTCTAGTGTCACTGCATATGATTCTGTCACCATTGAAAGAATGGTGGAGGATTATATGAGTGACAGCATCACTGTAGGCATGTCAGACAGTTTGTACGTATACTGGCAGGAAAAAGAGGCAAGTTGAAGGCTCTTGCACAAACTGGCTTTATTTTACCTAAGTTGCCCCCCCTCCAGTGTGTACTCCGAAAGAGTGTTTAGTGCAGCCGGTAACCTTGTCAGCGATCGGCGTAGGAGTTTACTTCCAGAAAATGTGGAGAAGATGATGTTCATCAAAATGAATTATAATACATTCCTCCGTGGAGACATTTACCAGCAATTGCCTCCATAAAGTACACAGGGACCTGTGATGGTGGATTCCAGTAGGGACAAATTAATACTCTGTGAGGAGGGGGATATACACAGTGAAAGGGGTGAGGAATCGGAGGATGAGGAGCAGGTGGACAACTTGCCTCTGTAGAGCCAGTTTGTGCAAGGAGAGATTGATTGCTTCTTTTTTGGAGGGGGCCCAAACCAACCAATCATTTCAGCCACAGTCGTGTGGCAGACCCTGTCGCTGAAATGATGGGTTTGTTAAAGTGTGCATGTCCAGTTTATACAACATAAGGTGGGTGGGAGGGCCCAAGGACAATTCCATCTTGCACCTCTTTTTTTATTTATTATTTGCATCATGTGCTGTTTGGGGACTATTTTTTGAAGTGCCATCCTGTCTGACACTGCAGTGCCACTCCTAGATGGGCCAGGTGTTTGTGCCGCCCACTTGGGTCGCTTAGCTTAGTCATCCAGCGACCTCGCTGCAAATTTTAGGACTAAAAATAATATTGTGAAGTGTGAGGTGTTCAGATTTGACTTGAAATGAGTCTAAATTATGGTTATTGAGGTTAATAATACTATAGGATCAAAATTACCCCCAAATTCTATGATTTAAGCTGTTTTTGAGGTTTTGTTTTTTTTAAAAACCCACCCGAATCCAAAACGCACCCGAATCTGACAAAATTTCTTAAGGGAGGTTTTGCCAAAATGTGTCCGAATCCAAAACACGACTGCGGAACCGAATCCAAAACCAAAACACAAAACCCGAAAAATGTCCGGTGCACATCTCTACTTGGTACCCATAGCCTCTGGTTGTTAATTAGACGCCAGTATTTTCCAGTTCTGGGCTTATATTCTTAGGGAGATGAGAGCCACATGCTAATCAGGCTGGGGCTGGATCCTGTTATAAGAGGAGAACACTACCAAATTCAGTTTAAGTGAGGAGGGGGCTTATATCTATCTCCATGCAGGCCCCCTCTTCTCCCACTGGTGCACTCTGCCAGAGTCTACTGCGCATGCCCAGAGCTCTGGGAACATGGTGTATGTGCCATATTCCCAATGATTCTATAATTTGCATACTGTACACAAATCTTCTCGGAAAGGATGCCTGCTTCAGAATATATGGGTGCAGGGTGAGTTGCGTGTTCCCCCATGAACCCAGGGAGCCCCTGTTCACTGTACACACTGCACCCATTATAGCTATGCCCAAGGACCCTATTTTGTAGGTTTCCATGTTTTAGTGGGAAGCAGCCATTCTGCTGCTGGTTTTCACTGTAGCTGAAGAATATCATGCTCTTTGTCACAATTTTACTGTTTTAGTGATAGCCAGCCTAGGTTGCATCTTTTGGGCTGAGTTAGATTTTTATGGTAGCATTTGGCCAGTTTTTATTTATTCATAATTAAATCAAGTCAATTGAAATATTTTGGCAAAGAAAGAAGTTGGATGGAATTTTGTAAATAATTTTCTTTGTGTCCTCATTATGCAAACAGAATGCATTACGAGCAATCTCACCTACAGTACATCCAAACAATCACTTCTCTGATTTTGGAAAACAGCATCTGATTTTGTATGTGCATACAGAACGGGTGGTATTCATGTGACCGCCGGTCAGCTGACCGACAGTCACATGACCTCCTCCACCAGCCCGACGGGTCACTGTCCCAATGGTCGGCATGCCGACCAACAGGGACTATTTCCACTCGTGGGTGTCCACGACACCCATAGAGTGGGAATAGAACCCGTGGCGACCGTAGGTCGCCACCGAGCCCGCAATGTAGCGAGCGCAGCGAGCCCGCAAGGGGCTTGCTGCACTCGCCCCTCCCCGCCGGGATCCCGGCGTCGGTATGCTGCCGGGATCCCGGCATCGGTAAGCTGACTGGCGGTCAGGAGACTGCCGGTCAGCTGTACTACACCCTACAGAACATTTGCTCCTACACCATTCTGTACTTTGCAATCCATTTCATTATAAAACCCACACATTGGAGAGTTATTAATTTTGAGTATCAGAAATGCGATAATATTCGATGTGTAAATAATCTTTTGAAACCACTTTGTAAATAATAAAAAAACAAAAATAAGAGCATTGTATCTGTTGCGGCTGAAGGAAATTACTGGGTTGTTGCATTAACCTGCTTTCTATCATTTTTGGTTTATTTTTAGACCATGGGACTTCAACCTGCGGCCCTCCAGCTGCTGTGGAACTACACATCCCAACATGCCCTGCCTCAGTTTTACCATACCTTAATAGCAAAACTGTGGCAGGGTATGCTGGAATGTGTAGTTTCACAGCAGCTGGAGGGCTACAGGTTGAAGACCCATGATTTAGACCAATGGATTTCCCAACAAGCCATGTTTTAAGGATTTCTGTCTATGGAAGCAGGTGGGATAATTAGTAACCCAGCAAAATATATCAGGTCACCTGCACATGATTAAAGAAAGCCATAAAACATGACTTGGTGGTACTTCAGGACTAGAGTTTAAATCTTGTAACACCAAGGGTTATATTTCCGTAGTGTCAGCTTTTGCCAGCTATTGCTTCTTGGCAGGTTTGACCTCACAATTTAATGCAGCAATAATATTAAGTGTAAAGCATGAGGTGTTTGAGGTCAAATTTGCTGGGGTGAATTTCAAAAGCTGCCACTTCGTAAATATACCCAGAAGTTTAGCGAAAAAACCCCAAAAACAGATATTTAGGGGTAAATATACTAAACAGTGAAAAGAGTGGAGTAGTGAGCCTGTGGAGAAGTTGCCCATGGCAACCAATCAGCTGCTCTGTATAACTTCATAATATGCATATTTTAAGTGTTACTTCAATGCTGATTGGTTGCCATGGTCAACTTCTTCACTGGCTCACTTCTCCACTCTTGTCACTACATAGTCAATGACCCCCTTTGTGTGCCATTAAATATCATACAGAATGCCTTGAAAACTATCTAAACAAAATGGTACATTGAAAATAAACTTTTTGCTCTGCAATGTAATACTAAATGTCATTTATTTAGCTTTAGACTTTTTCTTGTTTACTGCAACATAAATTGACACACAATAGCTAAATGTGCTGCAGTTAATGCATATCATCTTGATTTTTTTTCTTTTATCAATTGATATATAGCCATTGTTTGAAACAATTACTATATATTTCATTTATCCACCACAGGATAAAATGCCATCTTTAGGAATGAAAAATCTCAAGAATTTAGCACATTTAACACGGTCATATAAAATCTACAAAAGCAAACTATGCTACGCTTATAGCAGGCACAGCAGCATAACAATTGTGTGGCGTGTTTGCTATTTATATTTTGTAAACTATAAGGGTTTAAGGTCCTTAAAACATTTTCCTGCATTGTTGCCATCACACAGCCCCTCTATTGTTACTGTTTCACACTGCGTTACTGCTTCTTCAAAGGTATTAACAATATGCCATCATGCTGACACAGACCCGGCATAAATAATTCCCCAATAACGCAGTAAGAAAGTCATTTACTAGTGTTGTTACACAGCTGCGCTGCTGTCGCCATTATAGTACACATAACCCACTGTCCTTTTTCAAGCACTGTATTTGCAGCAGATAAGAGGCACAGGCATTGCAGAAGTACAGAACTGCTATCATTATAGCCCTATGTCTTTCCCTTTCCACTCTACGGTATGTAAACCAATACATGCTGATTACATTGTTGCCTTGTCTATGATAATGTTTTTATAACTCTGTTCCAAAATTAACTTTTGTTTACCTATTGTTCCACTTTATATAAGAGGCACATTTATTTATTTAAATTAAATGACTTCACTATATTGCACATGCTAAACTTTACGTAATGCATTACTTATATCATTATCTACCATAAAGAAATATAACTACAGAGGTAGCCACGCTCATCTTACCCATAGAGCCGTTTCTTGCGGTGGGCGAGGCATGCCTTTGCACAGGGCGCCTGCCGCAGCTCTTTTAGTGGCTCTGTTCTGGTGTGCTCCCCCTCCTCCCCGTCATTACTACTATGGTAGATGCTAGATCCAAGTGGCCTAAGGGACCTTTTACATCAGGGGAGGAGCCACGACACAAGGGGGAGGAGCTAGGCCAGCAGGATAGTTCCTTTACTATCCACATCACCAACTATTACCTTTAGTAACCTGGTGGCGAGCAGAGCAAGTCACTGAGCCCGAAGCGTGGCGAGCTAAGCGAGCCCACGAGGGTACTTTTCGGGTACCCTGTTCAGCAGTAGCTCATCCCCCTGGTAACGTGTCTCCTCCCCTAGTGATGTCAAAAGGTCCCTTCTCCCACTCCGTTTTAGAACCAACCTTATTATTACTCCGCTCGGGCGGCGGAGTTTCATGGAATGACGCATTTGCATCGTGATGTCACGATGCAAACGCGTCATTACATGAACCTCCACCCCCGACCAGAGTACTGAGGAGGGGGAGCCGCCTGGGAAGCCAGCAAGCTAGGAGGAGGGAGAGGCAGGCTGGCGCGGGCTGAAGAGCGGGAAGCGGGATGGAAGAGGACCGCTGCAAACGTAAGTATAACTTTCTCTTTCTCTCTCTCTCTTTCTTTGTAGAAAAGGACTCTGCCTGCAGTAATGTGTAAAATGGGGACACTTGCCTGCCATAATGTGTAAAATGGGGACACTTGTCTGCAGTAATGTGTAAAATGGGGACTCTTGTCTGCCATAATGTGTAAAATGGGGACTCTTGCATGCCGTAATGTGTAAAATGGGGATTTAATGTATCAAGGGCATTACTGTGTGGGGCTTAATATGGTAGAATTATTTTTTTTCCTGTGGTGGCTGTGAACTGTTGGTGCAAGGTCAAAAACTGGGGAGTAAAGTAGTCTTTTCAGATGAGGCCACGCCCATTGTAACAAGGACATGCCCATTGTAACAAAGCCATATTTATATCTATGGGGGCGCATTTTTTTTCCATGCCAATGGGGGAGGGGCGCATTTTTTAATCTCACACAGGGAGCCAAATTGCCTAGAAACAGCCCTGCACACACACACACACACACACACACACACACACACACACACACACACACACACACACACACACACACACATACGCACACATAGACACACATAGACACACACTTTCTCTCTCCCACTCACTCTCCCTTAACTTACCTATCACAGGCTGACCAAAGCTGTGGCAGCCTGGTCCGATGTAGCTCCGCCCCCTCCGTTCATGTAGCTCTGCCCCCTTTTCATGACGAGAACTGTTACAGGAGACGGGAGAGTATGCTGTAAGCTTCTATTGAAAAGTCTCTGCCAAAATGGCCACCACCTCAGAGGAGACAGTTATTAAAGATACTAGAGGAGCCTCCTCTAGTATCTTTAATAACTGTCTCCTCTGAGGTGGCGGTATTTTTTGGAGGGACATTTACAATAGAAGCTTGCAGCATCCTCTACCCCTCCTTTGACGATGTCAGAACTCGGTAATGAAAAGTGGGTGGAGCATCGCGGCAGGTGGATGGCGGCATGAGCAGCCCGGGCCCTCCCTTCTCTGTTAGAGAGGCCGGGTCTAGGACATCTGTGCCCGCAGCACCCCTCGATGGCGGGCCTGGGCAACATCACCAATTCTCTGTTTTAGAACCTTTAGTAAATGTACCCCTTAGTGTCTGTCTTTTACTATTAATTTGAAGATACTATTATTGTTATTAAAATATTCCTGGGTCACTGGCACTAACAAATATTGCAATGGGTATTTAATAGGTTATTATAATATAAATAAACATATAAGTTAAAGGACAATTCCTATCAAGTATATGTGTCACACACCCAGGATAAATGTGAAGTAGAAACTTTTTAAGAGGAATGAAATATTACAGGTTGAGTATCCCATATCCAAATATTCCGAAATACGGAATATTCCGAAATACGGACTTTTTTGAATAAGAGTGAGATAGTGAAACCTTTGTTTTTTGATGACTCAATGTACACAAACTTTGTTTAATATACAAAGTTATTAAAAATATTGTATTAAATGACCTTCAGGCTGTGTGTATAAGGTGTATATGAAACATAAATGAATTGTGTGAATGTACACACTTTGTTTAATGCACAAAGTTATAAAAAATTTTGGCTAAAATGACCTTCAGGCTGTGTGTATAAGGTGCATATGAAACATAAATACATTTTGTGCTTAGATTTAGGTCCCATCACCATGATATCTCATTATGGTATGCAATTATTCCAAAATACGGAAAAATCCGATATCCAAAATACCTCTGGTCCCAAGCATTTTGGATAAGGGATACTCAACCTGTATTGCAATTTTTTTCATTAGAAAATACAATTGTTTTTATTTTTGCATATTGTTATGTTAAATGCACCTCCTCTTTTGTGTTAGTCTGTTACTAACATGCAAGTGTCAAAGTATACAGTAGAGGTTTGTTCCTAGGTTATTCTGCTCCATACCAAATTTTTGCAGGGATCCATTGCTCAGGAAACACTATGCATACACACATCTAAGAGAGAGTCCCATGTGTCCCAGTATGATAACAACCATAATAAATTATATAAATATCACAATATAAAAAATGGTTTTAATCTATAAATAGCCGGGATTCTGATCATGTGATCCATCTGATCACATGACCGGACTGCAGCCGCATCATATCCAATAGGAAGGAAGTAGACTGCCCCAGCATTATAGTTAGCCTATCCCAGATAGTAAATGGAAAAAAAGTATTTATAATTCAGCAAATATATAACCAATGTAATATCTTCTAGAACGTGATATCTTCTTGTACCCTTAACATGTGAATGTGCAATCCAGCAAACTCAAAGTAAAAACGTAATACATTTATTTATAAAAAGTCACTTAAAACAGTAAAATTCTTCCTTATATGCTCACACATAGAGTTTCAGTGTTCTCACAGTTCAGTTTAGGAATATAATTTTTTTGATATTCAGATGCAATCAGATCTGAATTAGGCTCAATGGTAGGTGGCATGGCACACAAAAGTTCAATCACCAATAGCTATAAATGATGATATTTATTAAAAACCCATGTAGACAGAGAATATGCAGGAGGTTGAGAAAAAGGGATCTTTATGTAATTCATGGAAATAACACTCACCAAAAGCTATTTTTTGATCAATAGGCAACTTTACCAACAGAGCTTTTGCTGTGCCATGGGTAGTAATGCGGCACCTTTATGCGCCAATGTTTACATGTTTAAGGAGGGGTAAAGTAAAACAAAGAAGTGATGCCTTGAAATAAAATACAGTACATCCAGTCCAGTCATTCAACGTGCCACCAGAGCATTGTCGTTGATAGTGACCTCTGATCTGCCATGTCTTACAAACAAAAGACCCATGGCCTGTTTCACTTGAAGCAGAAGAATTGTGGATGTCATTATTCATGTGGAAATCACCAAATTTGGACTACCCACCAAATCTGTTTTACTCTCTAGGGCACCTGGGTGTTATAAATGCCTGAATGCACAACATGCCGTAATATGGACACAGGTCCAATGTTTAAACATCTGCATAATGGTTGGACTTTGGATATTAAACACGTTCTTACGTATACATCTACTGTACCTACATTATATACTTGAACACTTGCCCTTGTAGCTAGAATTATGTGGAAAAACCACAAGAACCATGAGGGATTGCACAGCACTCCATTGTTTAGCCATTAAATCTGCATTATCAAGCAAACCATCTGGTAAGCCTGTGGCCAGGCATTTTGCTCATAAAGAACACAGTTTGCAATAAAGAAAGGTACTCCCACACAGGTGTTTACTACAATAGCAAATATATATGTTATTATGTCCTTTGACTAACCATAGAGAGAGATATACAGTATATGGTGGATAATACCTTACCAGTATTCTGACTCATGCTGGTGGTACTCCCCAGAGTTCAGAATATACAAATTTATATTTTTTTTAATAGTAAGTGTGACCACGCATCGGCCCATACTTCACTTTGAGGTGAAAATGGCCATTCATGCTGGATTCCTGATCAGATACATTGAGTCCCTATCCTAGTACCTACATGATCTGCATTATCATAATCCACTACCAAGTACAGGTACTTCATTATCTTTATCTTTCTCCAAGTGGGACGCAGGGGTACCCTGGGTGCATTTAGCCCCTGCATTACATCACAGGCAACAGGCTCCCACAGTGGGACCTCCTGTGACCACTAAATATTTTTTATGGGTACACTGCCTGCTCACCCTCTCACCTTCTGTCCAATCCAATGGATGACCGCAGCCAGTAGAAGGGGACCAGACATCATAGTTTCCCACTATACTATTACAATACATCATGCCTATTGTTCCACATTAGATGTATTGTCTGAACTGCATTTATATCAATAGCAAACATTCTATATCCAACCACTATTTTTCTGAGTGGGACTCAGAAGAGAATGGGAGAATTTTCTTTGTGCAATGCCAATGGGTACCAGGCAGGGGAGGCTCTACCATTAGGCAGCTTTAGGTGGCTGCCTAGGGGCGCCATCCCCTGGAGGGCACCACTGAATTCATGTAACAAAAAACTGAAGTATGTCTCTGTATGCAGCCTCCTCCTATTACACTGCACTGGCTGCTGCTTCGGGTCTAATCAGGATCAGCCTATCACATAGTGCCTCAGCCCTTCCTCCGTGCTGACACAAGTAACATCAAGTCAAGTGAAGGCACATAGGAGGCAGATGTAACTATGGCTCCAGAGGGGCACCCCCATGGCTGCTCCTCAAAGCCATGATCAAGGGCGTTGAGTGTCACGCCAGGCCCCAGTAAAGGGGGGTCTGGCTTAAAAAAGGCGACGATCTGACGCCCATTACTTTTTTTATATAAAAATATGTAGTGCGCTCCACAGGGGGGAGTGATTATAGCACAGTAGGGGGCAGGGGGGGGGGTACGGGGGAGGGCTCCCACTTCCTTCCTTACTTGCCCAGGAAGCAGGTCCCTCCTCTCTGGCCAGCACCATCTTCCCAGTGATATTTAGTAACATAAGGCTGGCCACTCGAGACCAAAGATGCTGACACAGTACCAGAGTCTTTGCTTTCTATGTGAAGCACCATCTTCCCAAAGAGATTACCAGGAAGGTGACACCTCCTATGCCAGCAACATTACAGGTGTACTGGGGGGGGGATTGGACCTGGGCCCCTCCAGCAGCCTGGTACTGGGTAATTTGAACCCGCTTAACCCCATCTCTGCGCCACTGGCCCTTATATGCACCTCCTTCAGGCCCATGGATCCCAGCTCTCCAGCAGAAAGCAGCTCCTGACTACATGTCTGCACCCAGCAGTGTCGCTGTAACGCTGCTGCCATCTCTAAGAGGAACCATGCCAATTACGAGGGAAATCAAGGAAACAACTTTCAGGTAAGTAACTCATGGGTATTTCTACAATTAAATATCCCCATCAGACCCTATATGCAGATGCAGTGTCTACTGAGTGTTGTCCCTTTTCTCTGTATATGTATAATGATGCAATTCACCCAAGACCACCTAGTGGCCACCTGCATATCCCCTCCAAGAGGGTGTGGGGACAGTAGAAGTGGCTAGATGCGCCAGAGCCCGCTATACTTTTTTCCCACAACTTTTTTCAGAATTGCATTACATACTCTGTGCAACTAACCCTTGTTTATGCCAATAACCTTGGGTGTATAGACACATATATAGTATGAGAAATGTTATATTTGTTTCTGAATGTCTTTTACCCATTTCCATTAACAACATTAATGTGGTTGTCTCTGTTGGTCATGATTTTTGAGAAACCCTTTATGAATTTTTGTTCTCATGTGTCACAGGTCTACAACCATTGGTTGATGACCCTGAAATGATCTTGGATTTGAGAGATTGCAATTACCTGCACTACAAATTCTTGCTTTTGATTGTATTTATCTAGCATTGGTAGTGATCGGAGACAGGATAGATGTACCTACTATAAAAATTCATTACATTTCATAATTGACATATACTAACTTTAGTGGATAGTATTACGGTGGGTGCTATGGACTAGACATACTGTATATTTTCACCTTAACAATTCTTGTTACAGATGGAGGGGATGCACAACACACATTTGTGACTGTGTAGATTTGAATGTACCAATCACTCTAAATTTATTTTCTACACAAAACTAGGTTACGTTGTTTTCAAATTGTTTTAGTTAAAATGAGTCAGCAGTCATTTAGACTTGTTTAATTATATTTTATTCTCAATTATCATTAAAAGTTATATTTTAAGATATGCATTAGTACAAAGTGTCCCAAAAAAGAGGCTTACTCTTCTCTGTTTCTTTTTGCATTGGCAACAGAAATGAATCACATATAAAAAGGACACAGTTTAACAACATTCAAACACAAAATTATATATCACGTTCCAGTTTCTTTAAGAGGGGGTGATAATGGTAACGTTGTTACAACTGGAAGCTAGATGGATTTTAAACCTGAACACCATCCATCCCCAGGGCCTTAACGAGAAGATCTCTTGGAGTATATTTAGAGAAAAAAACATGAGGTTCTGTATGTGCTGCCAACGTCAAATGTAGGAGGTGATCATAATAATGTGACTTGACCATGTATATATACACATATACACGGACACTGGCCTAGGCACACCTCAAAAATGATGCCGACACTTCCCGGTTTTTAAGAACACCCACTATTGCATCTCCAACCTCCTTTCCCTTCATACTCCCTCCCGCCCCCTGCGGTCGACTAATGACCGTCGCCTCTCCACCGCCCTGGTCACTGCTTCCCATGCACGAGTTCAGGATTTTGCCCGTGCTGCACCCCTTCAGTGGAACGCACTCCCCCGCTCCATTAGACTCTCCCCAACCTTGCAAAGCTTCAAACGGGCACTTAAAACCCACCTATTCATCAAAGCATACCCTACCGATGCATAGCCCAGTGCTTTAGCCGCGCCTCCACCCCCCTGCCTCATGCCGTGAACATCTCAGCTTTGCTTGCATACTGCCATCAGGCTACCTCCCACTTGCTTGCACCTCTTGTCATCTGTCTGTCGCCCCTCCCCAATAGATTGTTAGCTCTTCAGAGCAGGGCCCTCTTTCCTCTTATTATCTAAGCCCTCGTCTCAACACATTTCACTCACAGCTCTCCCCTACTCAATGACTATCTTTATCCTGCTAGTAAAGGCTCATCTCCATCTATGGCCACCAGCCTCTAGTAGTACGATGATCACTCCCTCAATACTTACATCTTAGCTGTATTATGTCTTGAGAATGTGTGGTGCTCTGTTACCTGTACTCTATTTGTTATTTATTTACTGTAATGCAATGTTTTGTCCCCTGTACTGTCCTTTGTACGGCGCTGCGAAACACATGTGGCGCCTTATAAATAAAATGTAATAATAATAATATTGCTGTCGCTGTCCCACCCCCAAATGGCTGTAGCCTGTCAATCAGATTGTGGCTTAGGGGGCACTGTGTCTAACGATGCAGGACCCAATTGGCATATGCGCTATACAGTTCAGTAAACATCGGAGTTGTGTTTTGGTTCAGAATGATTTATATTTTCAGAAAATACCTTGAGTTTGTAAATGGGATAAATGTAAAAGAGTGCAAGTTCTGTAAATGTGCGATTTTAGTGCTAAACTCACATTTTCAGAACTCGCACACTGAATAGACTGCATAGATCAAGCAAACTCGCATATAACCCGTATTTCCACTACTCGCTGTAGGCGAACTCGCATCCTGATATCTTTCCATTGAAATCATACAACTCGCAAATATAACAGAGTGCAAGTTGCTAACTCGCACAGAATTAGTAAAAATAACTTAGCAAAATAATAGACCTGCTCTGGATGGCGAGTTTGACAGAAGGATGCACAGATCAATGAGATCCGTGTAGGTTTCAATATGTAAAAGTTCTTAAGAATCAGAGAAAAAGAACAGCAATGGGTTCCCCTCCCAAAAGCATAACCAGCCCCGGGCTTCCCACAGTAACAGGCGCTGATTGGCTAGTGGCCCTGCAAATGATGGAAACCACGAGAGTTTGGTAATTTGTAGAGAGAAGCTATATGGGTATTCACATACACTGTAGCTTCTCTAGATCCATCTGGATTTGGGTGATGCATTATTTTATTTTTAACCCTCTGGATGCCTAATTGGAGTAGAGGACTGAGTTTGGATGTTTCACCTCCCTCCCCCATGTAGCGGATTCTACTTCCCCCATGCAGCAGGAATCAACTTGGAGAAGAGTAAACCAGGGACAAGGTAAGTACTGTATATGTGAGTGTGTTTATTAAAGATGTGTGTGTGTGTGTGTGCCTTGCATTTATTTTAGTATTTATTTTACAGGGGGACCAGAGGTATCAGCCTGCTCTTAATACCCTGCATGATGGTATTTGTGGTTCTCCAAGTAACAGCAACTGGGTAGGCTTGCTGGGACCTGTAGTCCTCCTGTAAAAGGTAATTTTTACCTAACATTTATTGAAATGCTATCAACTTGGCACCCACTGCCCAGGGGTGCTAGGGATAGCCCGGGCTTCAGCACAGGCCCCCCCTGTATGGTCCAGACAGTTCCAGTTTTTTTCCACATTCCTGGATCATACAGATAGGCTGTAATGTCCCTCCTTGTCTCCATGGTGACTTCTGTCACATATACCCCGCAGGACAAGAAAGCCCTGGATGGGGATGCGCACTACTATCTCCAATGTTTGTAGGCCTGCAGGAACTATTTTGTCTTGTTGTGATTGTGAGTAATTCATTTCATTTTGTGAAAAGCCCAGGTACCAGGCAGAGAAGATTTCAGTATGCTAATGAAGATGTGCGTCAAGCTGATCATTCCAGCATAGCTATGTGACAGCCATCTGAAATGGTGGATGACTGAATCCTCTGTAACAGTAAGAGAATAAATGCAGAGTGCACTTCAGAAAGCTTAACAAAATGTGTATTGTACATTCTTGCAACCTGCTTAGTTTCTACTTACTCAGTCACAGAAAATATATTACCTTGGCTTACAACTCTTAATACTATAATATTTCAGCCATTTAAACTTTGCAAATGCAGATCTTAAATTTGTTCTTTACTGCTGAAACCAAAATGACGTTTAATATAGCTTGGATTAAACTGTAAATGGCTGGAATAATAGCAGTGCACATGCTGACCAATTAATTAAACCTACTGCTTTGCTTTCTCTCTGTAAGAAGGTAAACAGGTTTCACAAAGCCTGACCGCCAATCTGTCGCATTCCTCTCCACACTCTATGAATACAAAAGTTTAAATTTGACTTTACTGTAAATGACTGGAGTTAAAATTGGTGCCCATTTAATGTGCCGACTTAAAAAGCACTCCTGGTATATTGCGATGTTGATATATTATTCAGGTATTTGGACCATGTCATATACAGTATGTTATGTAATTGTGATGGTGGCCATTGTTAAGTAAGCTATGCAATATTAAAGTAAGCAAAAACAAACAAACAAGCGAAAGCACAAGCACCATCAACACAAGGACAACTCAAAATAAGATAATGATAAATATTTATTGAGGCAACAACAATTATAAGAAATTAACACTTGAAAACGAAAAAGTAGAAAAAAGTCACTGTATTAACAATAGAACATGTAGTCTACCAATAATTATCCAGTTCCTCAGATACAACAATGGCAAAGCAAAGAAAGCCGTGGGATAAAAACACCTCTTAAGGCACTCTATATCCCATTTGGTTTGTATAGATACAGATTGCAAATAAGTACCTATGGGAAAGTATTGTAGAAAAAAGATAACAAATAATCAGAATACATATTTAGTAGACAACCTATAAAAGAATAAAAGCAAAAAGTGAATAAAATAAGAAATGTAATCAAACCAGGAAAAACTTGTGACTAGTATGACCTAGAGAATTACAAAAAAATATTGTGAAGAAGAAATAATGTAAGCTACAGTACTTAATTGTGAAATAAATTAAACAATAAGGAAAAGAAAGTGTTAACCTACAAATTGGCATTACCCAAAATATATGAATAGAATGAGTGAAAGAGTGAATACAAATAGTGACAGTAAGTAATCTATAAAGATTCAAAACATAAGAAGACAGGGTTTAGCATTACCGCCGCTTGGGATCCTGGCGGTCAGCATATCGACAGCGGGGTCCTGGCAGCGGAATTCCGGCGGAGGGGGGTGAGCACAAGCAGCCCCTTGAAAACTCGGTGGCGAGTTGCACTCGCCACAGGTTCTATTCCTACTCTGTGGGTGTCGTGGACACCTATGACTGGGAATAGACCCTGTTAGTCAGCAAGCCGACTGTCTGGATTTATAGGGGTGCTGGCTACATCCTGGTAATGTGACCAGCGGTCTCCTGACTGCCGGTCACATAACTACATCTCAGAAGACAGGTGAAAGGATGGAACACATTAGACGGCAATTGTAGCCAGTTAATGTTTTGCAAAAGGATGCTGCATATAACATACAGTATGTAGCAAAAATGTTCAAATGAAACCACAAATAACATCAAACTAGATAAAGTAATTATGGGAGCCATTGCTTCCTAGAGAAATCTTACATGAAAATATGTTACTTTGAGATGTTAATTAAGTTGAATTTTAAGTATTAAAAGTAAAATGCATAAAAAAAATCATCATAAAAGTCTTTATGCGAGTAAGTCAAATCATCAAGAGAAATGGCTAATTCTTTTGCTAATGAATGAGGACTATGGGTCTTATTTAGTGTTAGGAGAAAATCCATCTATTGGTAATTTTTTCACTCATGCAAATCACGTCACATGGGAAACACATGCTTAGTTGTTTCTGCATGCAAGGAAATGAAGTCTGTATTTTTCGTGAAAAAATAAAAATTAGGGATGTGCGCTGCCCCAAATCATGAGTTTTGATATTGGAGAAGGCCTCATCCCATAACCATTGAAACCAAAGAGACTGGATTGGTTTATTTTGTTTATTTCCCAATGTTTTATTTTATTTGCAATTGTATTTACGTATGCGACTATTTAAAACTATTATACTCTTGCAAATTTCTTTTTTTCTGTAACAATAAGTTTTGAAGTTTATACTTGGATTAAAAATTCTTAATCTTATTTCTGGAATTAGTGTTTTCCAAACCTAAAGCCTCAAGAGAGGTTACCAAATTTTTACATATTAATAATTTTGTGGGCAGGTGAGAGCAGAAGCACGTCCTGGGCCCTCAAAGTCGCTTAGCCGGGCAGACACAGCGTCTGGTACTTCTGCTGGTGGAAGTTTATAGCATGGATTTACCACGCACTGAGGTGATCTGTAAAGGTGCCAAGGGGGAGCATTCTCAGATTGGCGTATCTGGAGAATCGCCTCACCAGGATCATGACAACATCACCCATACCTTACTAGAGTATTCAGTTTTGCCATTTCCTGCACTGTTTTTGAAACAAAAGGGTGTACTGCAACTTTTGAATCACCGTGTATAATAAGGCACAGAGGTGGTCATTCCGAGTTGTTCGCTCATTGCCGATTTTCGCTATACTGCGATTAGTCGCTAACTGCGCATGCGCATGGTACGCTTAGTTATTTTACTAAAAACTTAGCTGTTTTGCTATAGCGTCTGCGGCGCTTTTCAGTCGCACTGGTGTTTGGTACATGATTGACAGGAAAGGGGCGTTTCTGGGCGGCAACTCAGCATTTTCCCGGCGTTGGCTAAAAAAAGCAGGCGTGTCAGGAAAAACGCGGGAGTGTCTGGAGAAACGGGGGAGTGGCTGGCCGAATGCAGGGCGTGTTTGTGACGTCAAACCAGGAATGAAACGGGCTGAGCTGATCGCAGTGTAGGAGTAAGTTTCGAGCTACTCAGAAACTGCTAAGAATTTTCTATTCGCAATTCTGCTAATCTTTCGTTCGCAATTCTGCTATGCTAAGATACACTCCCAGAGGGCGGTGGTCTAGTGTGTGCAATGCTGCTAAAATCAGCTAGCGAGTGAACAACTCGGAATGACCCCCAGTGTTTCAAACATAATGATATGTTGTGTGGTTTAGTTTTATTTTCATACAAAGTTGGTATTAAATTAGAGGTTAAACAACATTGGGTGTGAAAAATGTTAGTTTTTTGCACTTTTTTCTGATGTTTCACCAATATTTTTTTTACAGGCTATCCTATTAAATCACCTGTAAAAAAAATATATTATCTCCCGAAAACACACAGGTTCAGTGTGTTTTCGGTAGAAACAGAAATGGGCCTGTTTCCGGGGATTTGGCTTCACCTGCCTCAATCCACAATAAGCCGTGGCAAACTACAGTGTCCCTTGCCTGCCGGCTGGGACTGCAGGGAGGGTGCCGTGGCCTGGGAACCAACACTCAGCTCTGTGACCCCAGTGGGGAAGGTTGGGCAGTGCCGTGACCTGCATCCCTCATCTTCCTCCACCCCCCAGCAGTGGTCACATGATGGGGGAGCGGTCATGTGACTGGGGTGAGCTGGGGATGCAGCACTGCACTGAAAGCTGTCAGGAGCCAGACACCATTGCAACAAATGGTAACCCCCGATAAGCTGCGGCTCACGGTAGTTTTATCAGGGCTAATAGGATAGCCCTCAGTGGGACAATGAGCTCTGGTAATTTACCAGGGCTAATTTGATATCCCCCAATGTATAAATTCCTAAGCTGAATTTTTTAAAGCCAATAAAATCCTAAAACATGGATTGAAAATCCGTGGCCTAGTTAGTTCCTTCAACTTATCACTTCTTTATCACTACTCCAGACTTAATACATCTGCCCATATCTTTCTAATTTTCTCTATTACTGAGACATGGCTTAATGCACTGTGAACACACATCCGCATGTCCACTGTTACTAAGTTTCAGCAAAGCGAGATCTCTCTTTTCTGATAAGACAACACCAGTCTCATCCCTTGTTAAAAACACAGGAAAAAACAGATGCAGTTTGTCACCTAATACAGATTTCTCAATTATTTCCCTTTCTCCTAAACCAGATATTGATTTTATAACTAGGTTATATATTTTACCTGTACAGATGGAGCCACGCTAGTCGTGCCTCCGTCTGTGACTAGAATGGAGAGCGTTTCCATCTGCGTGGCCTGCCAGTGACGCTTTGAATGGAAGCGTCTCTGTGCTCATTTACAATGGAGCCACCTCAGATGAGCGCGGCTCCATCTACAAGTTCAGGAGACAGAAAGATATTTATTAGTTATTGATTCCTTAAATTCCTGCTTATATACAAATTTGAGACATTTCTACAGATATTTCTTATTTCTAATTGTCTTATTATGTTTGAGACTCAAATTTGTATGTTCCACACCTTATTATTGTTCTGATCTGCTCTATCTCACTGTTGAAATGGTTTACACATCAGGATATTTAATGCTCCAAAACACAATTCATGTCTAAATATGTCTTGGTTCATCTTTTTTCTGATTTTCATTCTCTAAAGATTCCCATTGTATTATGGCTCTTGGAGCCTTCCTGATTGATATAATTGTGAAATTGCCTTAAAGCCAGTGCATTCTATATGTTTTCTATGTCTTATAGAGCCTTCATGGTACGAATAGTAAAGGTACTGGCTCATGCAGCTTTTGTGATTTATGTTCTATGTTTGTATGTTCCAGTGCCTTATTCTTGCTTACTACAGGTTGAGTATCCCATATCCAAATATTCCGAAATACGGAATATTCCAAAATACAGAATTTTTTTGAGTGAGACTGAGATAGTAAAACCTTTGTTTTCTGAAGGCTCAATGTACACAAACTTTGTTTAATACACAAAGTTATAAAAAAATATTGTATTAAATTACCTTCAGGCTGTGTGTATAAGGGAGGTAATTCCAAGTTGATCGCAGCAGGAAATTTTTTAGCAGTTGGGCAAAACCATGTGCACTGCAGGGGAGGCAGATATAACATGTGCAGAGAGAGTTAGATTTGGGTGTGGTGAGTTCAATCTGCAATCTAATTTGCAGTGTAAAAATAAAGCAGCAAGTATTTACCCTGCACAGAAACAAAATAACCCACCCAAATCTAACTCTCTCTGAAAATTTTATATCTGCCCCCCCCCCCCCCCCCCTGCAGTGCACATGGTTTTGCCCAACTGCTAAAAAAATTTCCTGCTGCGATCAACTTGGAATTACCCCCAAGGTGTATATGAAACACAAATGAATAGTGTGTATGTACACAAACTTTATTTAATGCACAAAGTTATTAAGAATATTGGCTAAAATTACCCTTAGGCTGTGTGCATAAGGTGTATATGAATCATAAATGCATTATCTGCTTAGACTTGGGTCCCATCACCATGATGTCCCATTATGGTATGCAATTATTCCAAAATACGTAAAAATCCGATATCCAAAAACTGCTGGTCCCAAGCATTTTGGATAAGGAATACTCAACCAGTACTTAGAATATTAAATGTCAAGTTTTAAAATTTATACAGTACTAAGTGACCCATTAAAAGTTCTTGTTTTACTACCATAGGGGTCATTCTGACCCGTTCGCACGCAGCGGTTCTTCGCTGCAGTGCAAATGGGTTGGTACTGCGGCTGCGCGGCACCTACAATGGGCATGCGTATCTTTGCCTAGCAACGGTCATCGCTGGGCAGCGATTACTCCAGCACTGAAAGTGATTGCAGCGGCGATCGCAAGAAGATTGACGGTGGGGAGGCATTCCGGGGCATCTAATCACCGTTTTCCGGGCGTGGAGATCCGAACGCAGGCTTGTCCAGGTGTTTGGAGGGCAGATGTCTGACGTCAATCCCGGGACCTACATCGCTGGATCTGTTGCACAGGGTAAGTAGGTCTGACCCTGGTCTTGTTTTGCAGGAAACTTTTTTAGCATAGCAGGGCTGCACAAGCGATCGCAGCCCTGCTATGCTAAAATACACTCTGCCATAGGCGGCATCTAGTTGATCGCACGAGCAGCAAAAAGTTGCTACATGCGATCAACTCGGAATGACCACCCATGTCCGCACTCAAGAAGTCTCAGTTATATCCTGACTTATCCAATAATACAGTACAATCAAAAACTAAGTGAATCAAGGATTTTGAAAAACATATTTTAACCTGCATTAAAAGTAGTGCTAAAAAAACAGACCTATCTAATTTGTGAATTTATTTAGAACATAACAAAATATTGCTAAATGGATTTTAATATGGGAAAAATTCACAATGCTTAATAAACAAAAATTTTAAAAAATGACATACAAAAACAGAATAGGACAAAAATATTTTACTGTATAACACTAAACCTCTTCATTTAATCTGTTGCCTGCAGGGCCAGTGCAAGGTCTCTCTGCACCCTAGGCAAAGCTTCAGCCTAGTGTCCCCTAACCTGCAAACCCCACACCCTCTCGGAGGGGATATGCAGGTGGCCACTAGGTGGTCTGGGGTGAATTGCATCATTATACATATACAAAGAAAAGGGACAATACTCAGTAGACACTGCATCTGCAGGGTGTAGTAGGGTATGCCGGCGGCCGGGCTCCCGGCGGCCAGCATACCGGCGCTGGAATCCCAACCGCCGGCATACCGACAGCTGGGCGAGTGTAAATGAGCCCCATGCGGGCTCGCTGCGCTTGCCATGCTTCAGGCTATCTATTCTCCCTCCAGGGGGTCGTGGACCCCCAAGAGGGAGAAAAGGTGTCAGTATGCCGGCTGTCTGGATTCCGGCGCCGGTATATACTGTGCGCCGGAATCCCAACAGCCGGCAAACTGAAGACCACCCGCATCTGCATGTGGGGTTGATGGGGATATTTAATTGTAGAAATCCCAACGAGTCACTTACCTGAAAGTTGATTACTTGTTTTCCCTCGTAAATGGCATGGTTCCTCTTACAGGTGGCAGCAGCATTACAGCGACACTGCTGGGTGCAGACATGTAGTCAGGTGCTGCTTCCTGCTGGAGAGCTGGGATCCATGGGCCTGAAGTAGGTGCATCAGGGCCAGTGGCGCGGAGAGGGGTTGAGTGGGTACTAATTACCCAGGTCCGATCCCCCAGTACACCTGTAATGTTGCTGGCATAGGAGGTGTCATCTTCCCGGTAATCTCTTTGGGAAGTTGGTGCTGCACATAGAAAGCAAAGACTCTGGTACTGTGCCAGAGTCTTTGCTCTCTAGTGGCCAGCGTCATGTTCCCAAATATCACTGGGAAGATGGTGTTGGCCGGAGAGGAGGGACCTGCTTCCTGGGCAAGTAAGGAAGCAGGTGCCCTCCCCCGCACCCCTCCTGCCCCCCTTCCCTGTGCTATAATCGCTCCATTCTGTGGAGCGCACGGCATATTTTTATAGAAAAAAATATAGTAATGGGCATCAGAACGTCCCCTTTTTTAAGCCAGGCTCCCCTTTACTGGGGCCTGCCGTGACACTCCACGCCCCTGATCATGGCTATGAGGAGAAGTCGTGGGGGCACCCCTGTGGAGCCATAGTTACATCCGCCTCCTATGTGCCTTCACTTGACTTGATGTTACAAGTGTCAGCACAAAGGAAGGGCTGAGGCACTATGCGGTACAGCCTGATAGCGGCGGCTGAACCTGATTAGACCCGCAGCAGCAACAAGCGCAATGTAATAGGAGGAGGCTGCACACAGAGACATACTTCAGTTTTATGCTTCATGAATACAGTAGTGCCCTCCAAGGGACGGCACCCCTAGGCAGTCGGCTAAAGCTGCCTAATGATAGAGCCAGCCCTGTTTGCCTGGTGTAAAGACTAAACAGTGAACAGGTCCTGAGTAGCAGACTAACTACAAAAAAAAGAAAAAGTTTAATTTCTAAAATATCACTCCTTGTTTTCTCTTCTCATTGAAATAAGTTTGTGAGTATGCAATGACAATTCTTTTACACTTCTGATCAAACACTTAAATTGTGTAAATAGGATTTCTCTCTTCCGTATTATCAGAGATAGATATAAATAAATAAATAAATAAATAAATAAATATATATGTACACATACACCCACATAAACGGGTGGCACCCGATATCCCGGCTGTTGGGATCCCGCGCTCAGTATACCGCCGGGATACCAACAACTATTTTCCCTCTTGGGGTGTCCATGAAACCCCTGGAGGGAGAATAAATAGCGTGGTGCTCCACCGTGCCCACAGCGTGGCAAGCACACCGAGCCCGCAAGGGGTTCTTTTGCGCTCACCCTGCTGCTGGCATTCTGGCAGTCAGGATCCCGGCACCGGTATGCTGGGTGGGCGCCAGGATCCCGACAGCCGGGCAAGTGTAGTAGACCCAAACAAACAATAGTGTTACACCAGTTTGTATTTGTACATGCTCTTTCACTTTTTTAAATAATGAATTTGTTGCACTGCGCTTGATGAGTGCCGTTTTTAGTGTTTTGTTCACAGCAATGTTTTTTTTTATTGTGTGGATTATGGTGGTTATACCATTTAATTATGCTTTGCACTAATAACACTGTACTTTGTCAATGTTGGGCATTGTTGTCGTAATTACACTGTTTGTTTTCAGTGTGTTTCCATGGTCCCCGGAGCTGAGCATGTGACGTCACTTCTGGTGCGACAGGGGAGCCCCTACCGGAAGTGCCCGATACAGGGAGGCCACTGGTGGGATCACGTACCACACTTAGGGAAGAACAGAAGGGGGGTAAGTTTTGATTAATTAGTACTGTATGTCTATTTATTGTCAAGTTTTGCCCTGTTTATTTGACTGAAGAAGGGAATAAGTCCCAAAAACATGACCAGACTGAGTGCCATACGATTTCTGGACTGTATGTAATTGTAGGCTAGAACCCACCAGGAGGGCACCAGAGCTAGCTATTGAACAAACTGCAGTGTCGGGCAGAGGCGGAACTCCGGGAGACAGGGGAGTCATTTGCCGCCGGGCTCCAGGCCCGAAATGGGCAAATCTCCACTGTCCCCTGTTGCCTGACTGAGGAGCGGTACCACAGTGCAATGATGAGGGGCTTTTTTGAGGAGGGTGGGAATTAGTCGCCAGGGGCAAATTCAGAGAGGAGGAGGGGGGGGGGCACCAAGGTGCGTGCCAACCCATTTAGTTATTTCTCATTTTATTTATAATGCTGCCTCATTATTATGCCTGCCTTGGTGATCCAGTGAAACAGCCACGAGTCCGCGACTATGATGATCAGACTGGACTGACCGCCGGCCCGGCGTGGGCATGTGATTCTATTACAGTCTGTCTGCTACAGGGCTTCTCTCTTACAGGGCTACGGAAGCCCTGTAGGTCCATATACCTTGTGATATGCGGCTCCTAGCCGGAGTGCACTGTATGCGGTGCTGATGGAGCAGCTGTCCCCACACATTACTCACACTGTGGTCACAAATTGCCCCGACTCACTATGCCCCTATCTGGCTGGCTGAGTCCCGGCAGGCAGAAAGCAATGCCGAGCCGCATGTAGCTGGTGAACGGGGGGTGTCCTAATGCCGTGAAGAGACCGCCCCCATTAAAACCTGCACAGGTACTGTCTCTCCCGCACACACCCCTCTCTCTATTGCTGTCACATACACTCCCTTCCTCCCTCCTCTCTCTCTTACTGTCTCATACACTAGCCCCCCTCTCTCTCCTACTGTCACATACACTAGCCCCCCTCTCTCTCCTACTGTCACATACACTTGCTCCCCACTCTCTCTCTTACTGTCACATTCACTTGCCCCCCCCCCCTCTCTCTTACTGTCACATACACTGGCTCCCCCCTCTCTCTTCCTGGCATACTCGCTCCCCCCCCCATCTCTCTGAAACTCTCCATTCTTTCTCTGACACACTTTGTCTTGCTCTCCTCTCTGACACCTCCTCTACTTTGCTTCTCTCTATCTTTCTGACACACTCTCTCTTGCCCCCCTCTTTGACACTCTGCACTCTCTCTTGCCAACCCTCTCTCTGACACACTCTACTCTCATGCTCCTCTCTCCCTCTCTGACACTCGCTCTTGCTCTCCCTCTCTCTCTTGCTCCTCTCGCTGAGTCTCCACTCTCTCTTGCCTCTCTCTATCTTTCTCTTGCTCCTCTCTCTCCCTGACACTCTCTCTCCCTCTTTCTCTTGCTTCCCCCTCTCTCTCTGTCCCTCCCTAACACCCTCTCTCACTTTTCCACTTGATCCACCTCACCTTCTCTTTCTTGCTACCCTCTCTCTGTCTCTCACGCTCCCTAACATTCTCTTTGTCTCTCTGATATGCTCTCTCTCTTGCCCCCCCCCCCCCCGTCTCATGGTCTCTATCCCTGACACCCTCTGTGTCTCTACCCCTCTATATCTTTTTCTCTCTAACCATAAGTCAGGTTTAAACTTGCTTTACGAAGTTGAAAAGTTGGTGTGGGGCAAAATTTTTCTTGCCTCCGGGCAACTGGGATGAAGTTACGCCACTGGTGCTGGGGCTTATTGTGCAGGGATCAACACTCACCATAACACACAGCAGAGTGTAATATATATCACATAGAACATTTCAGTGTACTAGGGATTAAAGAGAAGACAAATGCAACAGAATTCTCTTTAAGACTGTTCTTCTTTAGGTAAATCCTTCTGATAAAAATGTACTAAACATTAACCATTAATCTGTCTATTTTGTATTTTACATAACAGCTATAGAACTTTATCAAGTCATCTGCTGTAGAGCTTTACAAACATACATCAAAACCAGTTTAATGTTCTGAATGATAAACACACTAGTCTTTCAAAGCCACGAAGATTGCTTCAAAGGCTTAGGGGAGCACGAAGTTGACAGTACAAAGCATTTACATTGCATTCAATGCATGATCTATGATTTTACAGCGACAACACAATATAAATTATATAAACTCTTAGCTACGGATTCTGCATAAGACTCCCTACTGGATTTTATAAAGATTTGTTTCTACAGTACATACTAAACCACCCATTGCCTTCTCTAGTTACAGATGTTTCTTCTATACAGACAGACATGCTATTTTTTAAACCAGCATATATTTTGATAAGTACCAAAATGTAATTATATCAAAATAGAGAGATACTATTCCACCTGGTTTCTTTAATATAAACAATGTTATTGAAAAAGAAATGCATCAGTAGTTGTCAACATCCTTGTGTAGTATACACAGGGAATATATCAAGAGAAGAACATGAAAAATATACACTTTATTATACTATTTGTGCTGATACCTGGAAGAGTGATGTGGAAAATGTATGGTGTTTTATTTTGTTACATTAATTCTTTAAATAGAAACAAAATTGTACATAGAGCGTTTTATTGTGAAGTCATCTCAATGTTGACATTTATAATGTCAACATGACAATGTGAAACAGTTATGATAGTGATATTGTTGGATTGTGGACACCAGTGACGTGCGGTGAGGTCAGAGGCTGGGGAGGCACAAATGGAGGTGGCTCTCAGTGCCAGGAGCCGGTCTCACCCCCTACCCAGTGTAACTCTTATGTCCCTGCACTACATCCATGCAAACACAGGGAGAACATAAAGTACATACAGTAATAGCCAGGTCACAGCCATCACCCTAGTGTTGTGCATAAACTGGTGCATACTAACCTCTGGGTGAAGTGCCCCCATTGCCCCCTCACCTGCAGAACACCGCTGGCCTGGTGCAGCAAGTTACACAGGGCAATACAGTCATCAGTGATACAGTCAGCAACAACTGATAGAGTAGGAACATATATGTACACTACGTGTCACTACTGTAGCCACACACACAGTCCTGTCCCCGCACTCACTACAGAGGATACACACACCTGTACCCACACTCACTACAGATGCCACGGGTTTGGTATGGGTGACCGGTGATTGGGATCCTGTAGGTCACCATACCGATGCCGGGATCCTGGTGATTAGAATGCCGGCAAAGGGGGTAAGGGGGGGGGGGGCATTTATGAGCACAACAAAACCCCTTGCAGGTTCACTGCGCTTATCACAGGTTCTTTTCCCACTCTATAGGTTTCCCACCCAGGAGAGGGAATAGTTCCTGTTAGTCGGCATGCCGATTGTTGGGATGTTAAAGAGGTGGGATGTATGCGTCGGTATTGTGACCGGCGGTCTCCTGACCGCCGGTTACATAACTGCATCCCGATGCCACACACACATACATACACACACACACACACAATCCTGTCCCCACACTCACTAAAGATGACACACACACACACACGCACACACCTGTTCCCACACTCACAAAATGTGCCACACACGCACACTCACACAGTCCTGTCCCCACACTCACTAAAGATGCCACACACACATACACACACACACACACACACACACACACACACACACACACACACACACATATGCAGAGTCCTGTCCCCACATCACTACAGATGCTACACACACACACACACACACCTGTCCCCACAATCACTAAAGATGCCACACACACAAACACACACACAGTCCTGTCCCCACACTCACTACAGATGACACACACACACACACACACACACGCACACACAGTCCTTTCCCCACACTCACTACAGATGACACACACACAGTCCTGTCCCCACACTCACTACAGATGACACACACACACGCACACACAGTCCTTTCCCCACACTCACTACAGATGACACACACACAGTCCTGTCCCCACACTCACTACAGATGCCACTCACATATGCAGAGTCCTGTCCCCACATCACTATAGATGCCACACACACACACCTGTCCCCATACTCACTAAAGATGCCACACACACACAGTCCTGTCCTCACACTCACTACAGATGACACACACACCTGTCCCCACACTCACTAAAGATGCCACACACAGTCCTGTCCGCACACTCACTACAAATGCCACACACACACACACACACACACACACACACACACACACACACACACACACACACCTGTCCCCACACTCACTAAAGATGCCACACACACAGTCCTGTCCCCACACTCACTACAGATTACACACACAGTCCTGTCCCCACATCACTACAGATGACACACACACACACACACACACACACACACACACACACACACACACACACACACCTGTCTCCACACTCACTAAAGATGCCACACACAGTCCTGTCCCCACACTCACTGCAAATGTAACTCTCTCTCTCACGCACGCACACACACACACACACACACACAAACACACAAACACACACACACACAGAGTCCAGGTTCTGGCTGCTACTCACCCTAGTCACTGTGCATGGGTGGCTACTGCTGGCACTGTGGGTCCCCACTTCCTCCCCTGCCAAGCGGCTCAGCTCCGTTGTCTGTCTTCCTGCACTTCTTGGATTGGTCACATGACCAATCCGATCTGTTCATCAGAGCTCAAGCATGCCCCCACTGTGAGGCATGCCTCCCATTTCTCTGTTCTTTGCTGTCTGATTGGCTGCTGTGTATCCCCGCCCATCTCTACAGGCAGTGCCTGACAATGTGAGAGCTGAGGCTGAGCTGCCGCTGCCTCATCTCTATCTCTCCCTGCAGTTCCAGGAGCCCTGCAAATCAGATAAATGTAATCTATAAAAATGATTGCATTAATACAAAGAAGATGCTAATAAGTTATACATATCTTCTTCGTGTTCTCCCAATCATTTTATAGTGAGAACTTTGAGTATGATAGGTAGCATGACAGGTGAGGCACTGCCTTCCCTGCCTCCCCTGACTGCACATCCCTGGTGGACACTGACTGTGTCAGCATGTGCACATGGTTCACATATGGGGGCTAATTCAGACCTGATCGCTAGGCTGCGTTTTCATACAGTGGGCAATCAGGTCTAAACTGCGCATGCGTATGCACCGCAATGCGCAGGCACGTTGCACAGGTACAAAGCGGATGGCCGCTCAGTGATGGGTTTGTGCGACGGATCCATTTGCAAGGAGATTGACAGATAGAAGGCGTTTGTGCGTGTCAACTGACCGTTTTCTGGGAGTGTTTGGAAAAACGCAGGTGTGTCCAGGTGTTTGCAGGGAGGGTCCCAGACAGGCTGATGTGATCGCAGTGGCTGAGTAAGTCCTGGGCTACTCAAAGACTGCACAAGATCTGTTTGTACAGCTCTGTTACACATGCGTTTGCACACTTGCAAAGCAAAAATACACTCCCCTATGGGCGGGGACTATGCGAAAGCAGGACTGCAAAAAAAACCTAGCAAGCGAACAGGTCTGATTAGGCCCATTTTTACTAACCGCCGGACAGGCCGTCCCAGACGCAGGTCTGGGTCGGTGCCATCCCTTCCGGCCGCCCGATTCCTCAGCCTCTGCCTAGCACCTGATGTGGTGGCTGCTCGGCCTTCTTGGAGCCACCAGGCACCTACCAACTGGGACGCTGGACACAGGCAGCGTTCCCAGTTGCTAGGCAATCAGGAAGTCAGCGCCAGCACTCAGTGAGGACATGCAGCAGTGCAGCTGCACGTCTTGCCATAATCATTATTCTTTCTGAACTCATGGGAGCTTATTGAAGCAGCTACCCTATAAATCCTCTCCATGCCACTCCCTCAGTGCTGGTATAGTTTACTCTTGCTGTGTAAACCGCTGGTCCCTGTTGCTTGACTTGGTCACTGCCCTGTGGATACTCTGCCGGAATCCCTGCCTGTCAGTTTCCAGTACCTTGCCCTGCCTGCTATTACCAAGGTTTAGCATTGCATTCTCCATCTGCCAATGCTATCTTGCTGACTGTGAGCTTGCAATACACCTGCACTAAAGACACGTGCCCTGATGGAGTTTATTCCAGCTTGTTCCTCATACCTCAGGGAGCCATGTGCCCCACTCCCAGTTGCTACTCAGAGCTGCCTGGGGTGTTCTGTCTATTGGTTGCACTTCCACTGCTGGAGGTTTCAAGTCCAGGGGGCCACCTAAGTACGAGTGTGTGACAAGCACTAAGGGAACAGCGGGGAGTTGCTATCGGTGAAAACCCTCTTGAGGGTTCTAGGAGTCTCACATCCAATACTACTGGAAGTTCCCCACAAATGTCAATCAAGTCCAAGTATTTCCATGCTCATCAAGTCCAAGAACCACAATTCTAAGCAAGTCCAAGAGTCTCGATGCCAAATGAGTCGAAGGTTTTTAATTGCAAGTCCAAGTTCCTAACACATATTCACAATATTGACATCTGAAATGTTAACATCCCACATGGACTGGCAGCAAAGGGTAAGGATTAGGCTGCGAGAAGGGGAGGTTTAGAATTAAGCAACAGGAGGGTAGTTTTGACACTAGGAGGAGGATTATGGGTTCGGATTAGTCGTATTTGCTGACGGAAGCACTTGATTCATCAGACCTGGTGAGTCAACACTAAAGCACAAGAAAAGTTTTGTCGACATTATAATCATGTCAACATCTTATCAGTGTCACTATGATGAATATCAATGTGGTGAATGTCAATTTACCAAGCATGTCGATGTGATGCATGCTGGCATTAAGTCGACACACAGGATTCAGCATGCAGTCTTGCCCTCACACTGCACACAGGTTACAGATTGACTGTATTATTCCCAAAGCAGTTCACTTAAACCTATACACAGCTATGTCTGCCACCCCCTATTAAATGGGAGCAATAGGATATCAAACCATTTGCACTACGGATACATTATACTATTTGTTATTTAACAGTTAACACACCAGGATTAAAGAAGTTAACGCAACTTGTCTCAGCATCCAAACAGTTAATGTTGTTGAACTTATAACAAGGTTATCATGGTCAAACAATTATTCTCTTCCTATGAGGCTATAGATTATAACATTCAGTAGAAATAGTATAGTTAGACCGGGGTTAGCACTGGTAGAGTTGAGTCATGCACTCTTAAAAGCCCCCTTATATTTAGCCAATAACATCCACAAGCTAGGATGGGCTTTGCTACTGGGGATCCACAGGTCATGCCCTTTCACTACAACCCCAAATGTGACTGAGAGTGCTGACATGGTACAGAGTCAACAGGCAAAAGAATGGTCAGGCAATCTGACGTCAGGGTCACTAGCGAAACTGCAGAACAAGAGCACCAAAATCAGGATCATAGACAGAGATGCAGAATAAGAAAACAAGCTTTTGTTGAGTTCACAGGCAAAGGTGCATAATGATGAAACAAGCCAAATTCTGTGTTACAGACACAGGTGCAAAATAGTGGTGCAAACCAGTTTAAAACACATAATTCACAGTACCAAAATTTTTGATTTAATTATAATAATTTAAGGGACATTGGAAATAATACAGAAGTCACCGTATCTTGGAACGGAAACGCCATTTCAAGTGCAGAATACTGGAAAATAAGCCAGGGATGGGCGGACTCCTCATTAATTTCCTCAAATAAGAATGTAATTTCCTGTTTAGAGGTATAAATATCTGACCTAGCCTTGTTATCCATGTCTGAAGAAGGATTTGGTAAAATCCAAAATGCATTACACAGACTGCATGCTGCTGATAAAGAGGACTCTCATCTACAGCTTGTTGGATTCACATGCTTACTGTGGTGGTTCCAGCTACCTAGCCTGGGACCTTTTGTTTTGCTGGCATTAGCCCACTGCAGCACCCACTTGTGGGGCGAGGCTCAGCTATAATCCCTTATCATACATGTTTATCAACTTTGAACATCGCTGCAGACCTACTTTTTGTGGCATATCATAATCACACTATAATAATATATTATATTTATTATATTTCCTAAACTTGTTTCACACTACCCCACTACCTCCTACCCCGCTTTATTAGATTGTTGGAGTTAAAATGATAAAAGCTGCCAAGAGGTGTTCAAACATATGGATTAACAGAAAGCTTCAAGTATGGAGTTTGCTACTCCCTATTAGTCCTCCAACTTACACCCATTTTCAGGGAATTGGGTACAAGATCCCAACAGTCAGAATGCCAGTGGTCAGATACCAACAGAGGCATCCCGACTCTCATAATCCCAACACATTTAGGTAAGTAAACTAATCCTACCCCTTACCCTAACCCTCCCTACTCATACCCTAACCCTATCCTTGATGTCCCACAACCTACACCTTCCTTGCCGCTGCCTATCCCTAACTCTCCCCTTGTGCCTAAACACCCCCACCACACTCCGCAGCCTAACTCTAACTCTCCATAACATACAAATGTAGTCACTCTCATCATTGCTACAACTGCGTTTAACATGCACTCACGGTGCGACTAGGCACACCTGTGCCTAATGGTTTTGAGCTACGGCATTTGCTTCCCCATTAGATGTGTGCGCACCCCAGACATACACGCGGCACAATCGCGGTAAGATGTAACCATGATGATTGTGGCTACATCTGTACCTACGTTTAGGATGCTGACTATCAGAATTCCAGTGGGATTCTGACAGGTGTTGGGTTTTCATGACCAGCCTTCTGCTCATTGGGATGCCTACTACATCCCTTTGCAGGGGCTCCCTCAGAATACCAATCAACCCACACTTCATTACTTAACCAGGAATGTTGCTTTAAATAATTTACACAAGGAGGTGCATATAAATTTCATTTGCTTAAGGCATTATATAATCTTGAGATGCTTATGGATAATAATGTAAAAAAAAGCAACATAAAAAGATAACTGGAGAACTGTGTAGTCTGTAGTTGTAGTGTATACTGTATGTGACTACATTATATTACATGTGAATGTGTATATTGGAATTCAAACAGTGTCACTGTAAAATGTTTGAGCCAGAAAAGGTTCAGTAAAGAAGTGTCCCATTTAAAGTGAGTTTTACCCAAAGAAGTTGTGTATCTAATATTCAACCTATAACACTAAATTAATTTTATTTATGCTCTTAATAAAATATTGCCCCTGACCGAATGAATGCTGCTAATTTAATGTATGGCCACATAAACTGAAGAAAACGGCAAGCTGAGTCAATTGTAATTTTTCTTTGCATTTGAACCCACTTTTTCAAATATTATTTTTCACTGTATTAACTTGGACACATACAATTTATACTTTTGGTTATCAATCGTATTTTCATATAATTCCTTTACCAGTAGTCTTCTCAATAGAATACACAAGGGCAGAGGTTCCCAAACCTTTATGAGTTGCGGCACCCTTAGGCCAATAGTTTCTTATTGAAAAATTGAAAAAAAAAATATTAAATTAAGTAAATTGTGTTTATATGTCATCCTTAGGATCACTTATATAGTGAGGGAAAGGATTCACTTGTTTGTCTGCATATTTTATGATTGTAAGCAACAAGCACTGATTTTGCCTATTACATCAACAATAATTAGTTTGAATTGACCCTGGACCACCAACCTGAGACACCCCTGCAAGTGCCCCGAGGCACCCCAGGGTGCCACGGCACCCAATTTGGGAACCACTGCACTATGGTGTAAAAATATATCCTACTATGCTGCAAGTCAGATATCAGAATGCTTAATTGAGAGCTGATGAATCTGTAATTGGTGTATAAATATACCAATTTTACAGTACTACAGTACTATGGAAGTTTAAATGAGTTGCTTACCCTTAATATAGTGTAACTTTTAAGGATAGTGCCCTTAGTATATAACATAAGTGAGCCTATTATGGAGTAGCATAACAAAGTAGTGTGTGAATTGAAAGATCGAAAGTATAGATAGTCAATAGGTTGACACAAGATGGTCAACATTCAGAAGGCCTACAGGGTCAAAAGGGTGACAGTTAAATGGATGACAGCAGGGGCGGCTCCAGAGGTGGGGCTGCAGCTCAGTTCAAAATTAAAATAGGTGAGCTACACCAACTGCCAGTGAGTCAGTTTCAAATGGCAGTTGGTGTAAGTTGGTGACAGTTGGTGTGGCTCCCTTATTTGAAATTTGAACTGACCTGCAGTCCCACCACTGGTTGACATGGACTTAGATAAACAGGTTCCAAAGGTCAATGTAAACCTACTAGGTATTTGCACCTTGCAATTTATATATTACTTTCTATATTTTCGCAATGTCACTATTTAACAAATATTGGCGCTCATTGAACTCCTCAATAATTTATTTTAATGAGAATTATTAAAGTATTGCATTTTAGTTAGCTATTGTGACATCTAGTCATATAACATTATCTGTATATGAGTGCTTCCCAACAAGAGTCTTCTTTTTTTCTTTTTTTCTATGTTTACATTGAGAATAACTGACTCGGGGGAGCACCACTGATGGGCAGCTTTCTGATACATAAAAATAAGGAGTGCGTTACCTTATGTATCTGCTTCCCAAAATGAGGATTTGAACCTTAAATTCAATTATCAGTCAATACAGATAATTATCATTATACATATACACCTACTATACCAGTGCGGTTTCCAATTTCTTGTTTTCCAGGTTCCAAAGGTCAACTGGATCAAATGGTAAACACAGAAAAGGTCAACTTTTTTTAAATCCTAATCTTAACATTAACACTAAATCTAACCATCCCTCTAGTGCCTAACCACTAACTAACCTCTGCCTGGTGCCTAACCCTAGTGCCTAACCCTAATCATCTTCTTTTGCAACCTAACCATCCCCAAAGTGTCTAACTCTAACCATAAAAATCATGAAAAATCATGTGTCAACCTTTTCCCTGTTGACCTAAATCCATGTTGACAATTTAACTGTCGACCTTTAAACACTATTAACCTTATGACCATGTCTACCTGTGACTGCCGACCATCTTCCGTCAACCTATTGACTTTCTATTTACTGTCTATCTCTCATCTGGATACCAACAATGTAATCTTGCTAAATGAATGCATTTTATGTGCAGCTTTAAATAAGGCACAATATAGATATCAGAGTCTGATGACAGTAGGGCTATATGTATGGGGAAGTCTATTTATTAAATATGTTATTGCTAGAATACCTGTACTGTGATTGCCATCCTAAGGTAGCGATAACAAAATAAAAACATTAAAAATTATTATTCTGAGAATGAAATATTTTTTATTCTATTCATGCTTTAAAAAATAATTTTACTACTTTGAAAATATCAGTTTTTAAATTATATGTTTTCTTTTTTCTACATTAGTAGAACTGAAAATACAATGGAGCCAACAAATGCATGTGCACATTTGTAAGACTGGCCTGGCAATTAGACTAGGTCATTTTTGTCACACCAGGCCAATATTTTTTTTTTTTTTGCTGAAAACTGCAGCAATAACTGAGTTGTAATTGCACTGAAGCACTGCAAGGTAAATAGTTACTATTTTGGCATACTGCACTGTACATATACAGTAGGCCACAGTGGCAAACGTAGGATTTGCATGGGGGGGGTTCCAGAACTGGGTGGAGCCAAGCACGGGGGTGGGGACTGAGGTGACCCAGTATGTGCTGGGTCCGCAAAACTAGTGTGTCTGTGTGTGTGTATATATATATATATATATATATATCTACACACATATATATCTACATATATATATATATACCAGATGTATATATATATATATATATATATATATATACACATAGCATATTAAACAGGCATATATATATATATATATATATATACATACAGTACACGTATATATATATATATATACACGCATGTATATATATCATATGCGTGTTTATATATATATATATATATATATGTATATACATGTGTATATATGTATGCGCATGGATATATATGTACTATAATTAAAATAAAGTGAACTTTTATTAAGCACTTACAAGTGCCACCAGGAAGACAGCAGGCTGCAGAGGACGCTAGACAACCATTAAAAATACTCATGCAACTAAAAAAAAAAATAATAATAACCCCCCCCCCCCTGGGTGCACCACTGGGCCATCCCTAGTACTGTACATCAGTTATGAGGTCATTTGTCCAGGTTTGCCCTTAACAAAAAGTGGCAACTATGGGGGTAATTCCGAGTTGATTGCAGCAGGATTTTTTTTAGCAGTTGGGCAAAACCATGTGCACTGCAGGAGAGGCAGATATAACATGTGCAGAAATAGTTAGATTTGGGTGGGTTATTTTGTTTCTGTGCAGGGTAAATACTGGCTGCTTTATTTTTACACTGCAAATTAGATTGCAGATTGAACACACCCCACCCAAATCTAACACTCTCTGCACATGTTATATCTGCCTCTCCTGCAGTGCACATGGGCCCTCATTCCGAGTTGTTCGCTCGCAAGCTGCTTTTAGCAGCTTTGCACACGCTAAGCCGCCGCCTACTGGGAGTGAATCTTAGCATAGTAAAATTGCGAACGAAAGATTAGCAGAATTGCGAATAGACACTTCTTAGCAGTTTCTGAGTAGCTCCACACTTACTCGGCAGCTGCGATCAGTTCAGTCAGTTTAGTTCCTGGTTTGACGTCATAAACACTCCCAGCGTTCGCCCAGACACTCCCCCGTTTCTTCAGACACTCCCGCATTTTTCCCAGAAACGGCAGCGTTTTTTCACACACACCCATAAAACGGCCAGTTTCCGCCCAGAAACACCCACTTCCTGTCAATCACATTACGATCACCAGAACGAAGAAAAAACAACGTAATGCCGTGAGTAAAATTCCTAACTGCATAGCAAATTTACTTGGGGCAGTCGCAGTGTGAACATTGCGCATGCGCAATTAGCGGAAAATCGCTGCGATGCGAAGAAAATTACAGAGCGAACAACTCGGAATGACCACCATGGTTTTGCCCAACTGCTAAAAAAAATCCTGCTGCGATCAACTTGGAATTACCCCCAATGTAAAGATATGTAAATGCATTGCACTTAGAGATGAATGCAACTACCCTGAGATATAAAGAAATATCATTCTCTCTATAGATAGGTTCAACAAAACTGTGTTTGGTATTTTGAAAAAATACAATTACTTAAACCTTTACCCCAAGCACAAAACACACTACTAAAGAATGTTAATGTGTTATTTCATAGAAGAGGAGGGTGAAGGATACTCCATAAAATATACTGGGTTATTTGCTGAAATAATTACACTGAAACAGGAACAAACTGACATACTGTAACATAACATATTTACAACAGTAACATACTTGAATATGGAAATTGTTTTTACTTTTCCTGGAAGTACATTTCTTCTCTATCTCCACATCCTCATACACACACGTAAGGGTTTATTCAATAAGAGTCATTCTGAATGGCTCCGACAAGCACTATTCAACAGGGTGGCCAAATCCGACTGTCAGCAGCTCCCCATGGTGAAATCACAGGGAGCTGCTGGAGACAGCCACACAGCCGCATTCAGCCGGGGAGCGTTGCAAAGAAAGAGGTGCCTGTCCAGGGGGATGTCAGAGAGGAGCCATGTCTTCCAGCATTCGTTGCTCCAGCTGCCCCCGCCGGTAAGCACTCTCTCTCCCTCCCTCGTCCCACTCCCCAGTCTCCTTACCTCAATCTGACTTTTTTAAAAGTCGGATTGAGGTTGTCGGAGACGGTATCCGGACTCTAGGTCGACACCAATTAGGTTGACACCTATCAGGCTGACACCCTTTGGTCGACAGTGGATAGGTCAACACTAGAAATAGGTCGACATGGACATTAGGTCAACATGAACAAGATCGACATGAAAAAGGTCGACATGAGTTTTTCACTTTTTTATTTTTTTTTACTTTTTCATACTTTACTATCCACATGGACTATGATCGGGAACGGAAACCTGTGCCGAGCACAGCAGACCATGCTAGGGGGCGCGGTGCACTAATTGGGGTTCCTGGTCACTTGAGGGAGAAAACGACACAAAAAAAATAATACTCATGTCGACCTTTTTTCATGTTGACCTTGTTCATGTCAACCTAATGTCTGTGTTGACCTATTTCTAGTATTGACCTACCAACTGTTGACCAATGGGTGTCGACCTAATGGGTGATGACCTAATTGCTGTCGACCTTGAGTCCCATACCCGTCAGAAACGGGGCCAAATCCTGTCGGATTTGGCCTAGTTTCCGACAAAAGCACGTGGATCCAAGGCTATTCCGCCAATCCATGTGTTTTCTAACAAGTCGAGAGTTCCCAACTTGTCGGAAAAAAACAGCTTCTAATGAGTAGGTCGGAACTCCTTCCGACCTAAATCTGTTGGAAGCTGACATTTTTCGACAAGACGGCAGCTTCCGACACTTATTGAATATACCCCATAAACTTACACAAAGTCAGCATGGGCAGCACAGTTGGCACAGTGGTTAGCTTTACTGCCCCAGAGTTGTTATTGGGATATGCAAGAACTTGGAAATTATTATGCAGCCTTTATCTTGTACATGTTAATAACTTTATTTTTTTTAAATACATTTGTATCTTCGTTTTCACAGTATGACCATTGTTATTTGAATTATGGTGTCCTTTTATCCATAAAAGCTGGGTTAATGACCCACAGGTAGAGGATAATCCAAAAACAATTATTAGGGCAATATCTCTCACATGTGTAAACTTGGAGCTTCCACAGCACATGGATTGAATACTTATACAATCAGATTTTTCAATTTGTTTTCTTTAAAAAAAGACAAAAAAATTAATTGCAATTTAGACATTTTAATTTAAGAGCCTATTTGTTTACAATGAAATTATCTAGATTAATCTATGTGCACTTGTAATATTGACAAATATGTTGACTTTTACAGGAATAAGTGCTTTTGCAAGCCTATATATATATATATATATATATATATATATATAGTAAAGCAGTCAAGCGGCACTCCTTCCCAAGTAAAACAAGCATTAACAGCCGGTGCCTTCCATAAAGAACCTGCACGGTTCCCCACACATGTATAGGAATAGTCCGGCGGCACTCACGGCAATAAAGACAAAAGGCAGCTCCAATCAGCCAACGTTTCAGTGTTATTTGTTCAACATTTTCCTCAGGGCATAATACAATAACAGACATCACATACCTTTATACCTCCACTGATCCGTCCATTCCTCCCGCCGTCCGCACGCCACGCTCGATAAAATGACGTCATCACGGTGCGCCCGGACACCAAGTGGTACGGAGGGACCAGAGCACCATAATTATACAAAGTGCAAAGTGCTGAATAAAAAAACACAAACAAGACAAACAGTAATATTACACATATTCACCAAGTTACACTGTAGCAGCCTGCCTGTGGTATATTATAACACTGACATAATATGTGCATACTATCAAAAGAGCTTTCATACATAATTGCACAATCGAGATTGTGTCATAAAAACGATGTCCAATTAATACAAATAACGCCAAAATACATATCCCTTAGCATCATAGGCATGATCCTAATTTTTTATAGAAAGCATGATAATCCTAACTGTTCGTTTAACCCACGGGGGGACAGTGTATCCAGTAGAAAAATCCACTTGGATTCTGCTTGTAAAAAACGAAGACCCCGGTCACCCCCCCGTTTTAGCGGGGGGATGTGATCTATTATACGGTGGCGTAAAGTCGAGCGTGGCGCGCGGACGGCGGGAGGAATGGACGGATCAGTGGAGGTATAAAGGTATGTGATGTCTGTTATTGTATTATGCCCTGAGGAAAATGTTGAACAAATAACATTGAAACGTTGGCTGATTGGAGCTGCCTTTTGTCATTATTGCCGTGAGTGCCGCCGGACTATTCCTATACATGTGTGGGGAACCGTGCAGGTTCTTTATGGAAGGCACCGGCTGTTAATGCTTGTTTTACTTGGGAAGGAGTGCCGCTTGACTGCTTTACTATTTTAACGATTGATCTTTGGATGAACCGTTTTTTGAAGGCACCCTCCGTGGTATTTTACCTGCATCAGGTTGTATTGGGTGCTTGCTGCAGCATCTATTTTCACACACTGGGATAACATATTGGGCGTGCACGTGTGTTTTCTGTCACATATTCCAGTACTGTGGTTTGCCTTGCTCCTGTCAGGAATGTCGACAGCTGCTGACACCGATACAGATGCACTATTGGCAGGGTTTGATTTGACCCCGGGAGAGACTTTCAGCTATTCGGATAATGATGCTATCAATATTCGTTTTAAAGATAATCTATCAGCAACTGGAGGTAACATTGAGAATATTAATTTATACAGAGAGCTATTGAAGCTCAAAAAGCGTGAACAAGATTATTATTATTATCATGGGGTGACATTGTCTGATTACCACCGGGAGGGTAAAATACCACGTGGTTTCAGGATAAGGAACATTCCAACTATTGGCAGGCTTAATGCCACTTTCTGTAAGAAATGGATAGCCATTTTAAATAAGTGTTCTTATGATCTCATCTTGTTGGTGATAGAGGAGGTTACGAAGGAGTTAATGACTATCAGGTCCCAAATAGATGAGTTTGAAACCACCCATAAACCAACGTTATTGGCTGATACTACCTCCAATTGGCTAGAACAGTTATCGACACAGGTCGACAAATATCGTAAAGACCTAGTGCAATATAAACGCCTGAAATTGGAGAAAGTCAATCAAGATTATGCCAAGAAACAGGTATATCCCTGGATATCAGGCACCACCCCTTATTCAAGAGCCCCAAGGAAACGGATGTCCAATCGGTATAATAGGGGCCAATTTGATACAGATACATCTACAGATGGCACAGCTTCGGCCAGTGAAAATGAGCGTGGCAATACCTCTGGTCGTCACCCTTTAGGGGTTCGGACAAGAGCCCAAATTTCCGACCCAAACGGAGGTACACGAGGAGGGGGGGGCCAAAACCAAAGGTCGTGGCGGAGGACGTCCTCCAGTACAGAAGAGGAGCTGATCATCAACATTTCGGATCGAGTTCTCACTCCTAATGAAAACAAGGTACTGTCTAGAGGTTTGAACTTTGTCCCTACACAGCGGTTTGAACCGTTTGAATGGAAGATTGAACGTTACAAATTAAGTAGACAATTGCGTCTCAAAGAATATTTCAATTAACCTGAAAAAGTGACTGTGACTAGTGACCCATTACCCAGCTTCTTACATAAGAAATCAGTTTTTGATCCATGTTCAACGAATGCAGCCATTAAGTCCTTCTGTCGCACGATTGACATGAGTATTGATAGCATGTCGACTTCTTCTAAGGATCAGTTTAGTAATTTATCCAAGGAGGAATGGCAGGCATTAATGTCTCTCAGCAAATATGATGACGTGGTGTTCGGACCGGCGGACAAGGGCGGAGCCATAGTCGTGCAAAATACAGCAGACTATGTATCTGAACTGAATCGTCAACTTAGTGACCGCTCCACCTATGTTGTCTTGAAGTCTGATCCCACGTCATCATATAAGAAAGAGTAAGATACTATTCTGCATAAAGCTGTTCTTGATGGTGATATTTCGGTTGATGTATGTGATGCTTTAATGGTTACTTATCCGATTGTACCACTATTGTACTCAATTCCCAAGATACATAAAGATAGATATGCTCCTCCAGCACGTCCCATCATATCTGCGAGGGGATCATTATTTCAAAAAATCTCTATGTATCTTGACTTTTTCCTACAACCATGTGTTCAGACTCATGATTACTACTTAAAGGATACTACTTCACTCTTGACTAGATTGGCAGAGATTCAGACAGTTCCTCCTCAGTTGTTTTTTAGTGACCATAGATGTTAAGAGCCTCTACACGTGTATTCCCCATGGTGCTGGCCTGACTGCTGTACAAAAAGTGATTGACAATCATCCCCTATACAAATGGCCTTGGGTTGAACTGTTTATTCGGTTATTGCGTCTCACGTTAGAACGCAATTACTTCATGTTCAACAATGCGTATTATGTGCAGCGTTAGGGCTGCGCCATTGGGAGTAATGTGTCTCCATCTCTGGCCAACTGTTTTATGTTTGGCGTAGAGGAAGAATTATTTTTTTCAAAAGATGAGGTTAAGTCGAATGTATTGCTGTATCTTAGATACATTGATGACTTGTTGCTCTTGCGGACGGGTCCAGGGGAGCAACTAGAGTCTTTGATTAAAACACATAATGAAACTGATTCGCCAGTGAAATTCACTTTTACCATGAGTACATCTAGTGTGAATTTTTTAGATGTTAATATCAGCCTCATTGATAATAAAATTCAAACTCAGCTATTTTGTAAACCTACAGATAGGAATAATATACTGTTAGCCAGTAGTCATCATCCAGAACCCCTAAAGAGAGGTCTCCCTTTTTCCCAGATGCTCCGAGTTCGTAGAATTATCAATGATGAGACACAGCTTGAAAGGGCTCTGGATGAGATGGTCAATAAGTTTAAGAACAGGGGATACTGTCCTAGAGAGTTGGCATGCACCAAAAATCGGGTCCTTAAAATTTCTAGATCTGATTCTCTGATGCCTGTGGCTAGGGAAAGCCATTCGAAGTTTGTTTGGGTTAACAAATTTAACACTGCAAGTACCAAAATCAATAGGGTGACTAAAGCATTCTGGCCGGTCATTCAATCTGACCCCGCTCTTTCCAATTTACGTGATCAAAGAATAATGCCAGCCTACAAGAGGGGTAGAAATATTCGTGATTATGTGGTAAAATCGGACATTCAATTTCCATCTCCTGTAGATACACAAAACAAGTCATTTTTGAATCAGCAGCGTAAAGGCTGCTTCAAATGCCTGGGTTGCACTACGTGCAGCCATATGATAGCAGGCGATTCATTCCATCACCCTTATACCGGAAAAAAGTTTAACATTCGACATAGAGTCACTTGTAGTACGAAGTTTGTCATTTACCTTCTCAGTTGCCCGTGTGGTTTGCACTACGTGGGCAAAACTGAGAGTACATTTAAGGAACGCATGGCGAACCATCGTTCATCGATAAGGGCCGCATTATTGTCAGGGAAAAGTGATCTACCGGTCCCCAGACACTTTGTTGAGGCCCGTCACTCTCTGGCGACTTTACGCCACCGTATAATAGATCACATCCCCCCGCTAAAACGGGGGGGTGACCGGGGTCTTCGTTTATTACAAGCAGAATCCAAGTGGATTTTTCTACTGGATACACTGTCCCCCCGTGGGTTAAACGAACAGTTAGGATTATCATGCTTTCTATAAAAAATTAGGATCATGCCTATGATGCTAAGGGATATGTATTTTGGCGTTATTTGTATTAATTGGACATCGTTTTTATGACACAATCTCGATTGTGCAATTATGTATGAAAGCTCTTTTGATAGTATGCACATATTATGTCAGTGTTATAATATACCACAGGCAGGCTGCTACAGTGTAACTTGGTGAATATGTGTAATATTACTGTTTGTCTTGTTTGTGTTTTTTTATTCAGCACTTTGCACTTTGTATAATTATGGTGCTCTGGTCCCTCCGTACCACTTGGTGTCCGGGCGCACCGTGATGACTTCATTTTATTGAGCGTGGCGCGCGGACGGCGGGAGGAATGGATGGATCAGTGGAGGTATAAAGGTATGTGATGTCTGTTATTGTATTATGCCCTGAGGAAAATGTTGAACAAATAACATTGAAACGTTGGCTGATTGGAGCTGCCTTTTGTCTTTATTGCCGTGAGTGCCGCCGGACTATTCCTATATATATATATATATATATATATATACATACAGAGCAAGTTCAGGCGGCACTCCACGGATTTTCAACACCAAAAAAAGACAGCTACACAGGCTTGAATGTATATATATATATATATATATATCGCAAACAGAAGGTGAAGCACTCGGGTTATGCAAAAGAAAACTCATAACCAGCGTCTATCAACTTTCAATCTATTATCAGATTGTCTTCAGGATACAATAAACACATACATGTACAAGTTACCAGAACTTTATACCCATCACCATGTGGAAGCAGGACGGCTGTTCGTGCTGGAGCCCTGGCAGTGTCCCGCATAGATGACGTCATCGCGTATAGGCGCGACGCACTTCTACCGGCACAGTGTACCATCACCATAGCAACTAAAAGATCTCACAGCGCTAGAATAACAAAAAAAAAGATGTTTAACAATAGCGCTATATACACACTGTATGATGTAAACCTTGATATACTTAAATGACCATACTAACGTGATCATAAATGACACACATAAAAACCTTGTCAAAAAAGTTAAAAACAAGATAATGTAAATAACTCATTAAGGCCCCTGGGTTGAACAACATCTAGACAATAAATCCATTCATTTTCTCTTTTTATTAGTAACGCATATTGATCAAGCAAAAAATTATTCTAAAGTGCACAACAAATGTTACCCTAGGCAGCCATCACACATCACTGAGGGAACACCACATCCCTCCATACAAGATACAAGTCACAGAGAGGTGCATAGGCGCCCTTGTAACAGAGATGAATGCTTATGACAGTGTTTTTTCAATAAAAACACAATACTTTATTACATAAAAAGATGGGTACATAACAAACCATAGGTTCATATATCACATAAAACAGTATTACAATATGCCAATCCCAATAAAATCTCAACCTCTATAGGATTTGCGGTGGGCAGAGAGCCTTTTTTGTGGAAAAGGCAATCCGATCCCTGTGGAATTAACGTAGCACCAGCACAAAAAGACTTATTCCATTTGGAGGCTGAGTAGGGAATCAGGCGATGCAGATAAAAAGATGTCCGTGTCGTCCAAACGACGCGTTTCGGAGACAATTCTCCTTTTTCAAGCTTGGATGACATGGACCCTCACATAACAGATATTTATACCCCTTCAATTGAATTAATTAGCCAATTAGGCTCCCCTAGCTTCCGGATTGTGTCTACCGGAAGTGACACATGCGGTTCATTTAGCACTTCCGTTTGCGTTCCATACATAAAAACCCTCTATTTCCACATCCAATAAGGAGAATAAAATACATTATATCCCCAAAAAAGTTCATTTGCGCTGACGAGGAACCTTAAACAAAAAGTCTTAAACAAAAGTGGCATAGACGAATAAAACAATTTTTAACTTCCGCTTTCCGTAGCCGGAAGTGACGAGTGCGTCTCACCACTGCTTTCCATGCAGCGCCCATCTTTAAGAATAGACTCCGTTCACGTGTTCCGACAATATTGTATGTACGGAAGAACCGGCCTTTTACTTCCGTTCTTCGTGACCGGAAGTGACGAATGCGTTCCACCGCTGCATTCCACGCAGCGGCCATCTTGGAGAAGAGCTTCCATTATAGGATTCCAGGAAGTAGGGCAAATGTTTCGCCATTTCAATCCCCAAAGTGGCCATCTTTTATAATACTCTTAACATAGGAGGCAGTATTCTTGACCTTTCAATTTCACTTGAAAATTACATCACTTAAAAGATGAATGTGTATAAGTGGTGCTATATTTCCTCAAACCATCTTAGCTGTACTTTATATTCCAGGCCAGTCCATCCCTATTACTGGTAGATAGGCATTCAAATGGGAATATATATCCTTATTCCAGTATTTTAACTCGAAAAAAAGAAGAGGGGGAAGATAAAAATAAGTCATTAGTACAATATATAAGAAGTATTAAAAAATGAGAATATAATAACAAGATCCCTAAAAAGCTGTAAAATAGTAGAATAAAAATACAATCCAATAAGAGTTCATTCTAAAAACCATTTCAGTTAAAAGTCTGAATTATGCCCTTCTGGTATGAGAGTGTTCAAATTAAAAATCCACCTCATTTCACTCTGTGCCAATTTGGTTTCTGTATTTCTGCATTTCCAATTACCTCTAATCTGTTGGATACCTAAAAATCTTTTTATTCCTCTTTCACACTTATCATGAACCAATGAAAAATGTTCAGATAGTGGATGAGTATTGAGGCCCTTTTTAATATTATAAATATGTTCTGCCATTCTTGTTTTTAGACATCTGGTGGTTTTTCCTATGTACAGTTTTCCACAATGACATTCTATGAGGTAGATTATATTACGTGAATGACAAGTAATAAATTCTTTTATTCTATATTTCTTTCCATGTACTTCAAACTCTGTAATTTTCCTTTCTATTCCATTCTTTGTGGTGGGTCTGCACATAAGGCACGTTCCACAATGATGGAACCCAATGCTCCGTTCACTGGCCCCTTTTTCATGCAGACTACTTTTTACCAAAATATTTTTAAGAGAGGAGGCTTTCTTATATATAAACCTAGGTTGATCAGGTATAATATCACACAGAATAGGGTCATCTTTTAGGATTCTCCAATTCTTTCTTATGATACCCTCAACCTTCTTATGATGGGCCCCATATTTAGTAATGTAGGCCCATTCATAACGGTTATCTTTTTCAATGGGTTTAGGCAGGGCCGGCTCCAGGCCTACTAGCACCCTGAGCGAGAAAATGTAAAAGTGCCCCCCCCCCCCATGCGCGCGCCGAAGGCGCGCGCGCTCCTGAAAAAGTGGGTGTGGCCTCCTGAAAAAGTGGGCGTGGTCTCGCCCCCCAGCAGTGCCAGCTACACATGACATGCCCTCCGGCAGTGCCAGCTACACGTGACATGACTCCCAGCAGTGCCAGCTACACATGATAGTGTTCACTTTTTAGGGCAGGTCGCTGATCACAGGGAGGGCACATTTTTAAGTTAGGTGGGCAAAATGATGTACATATTGTAATGCTTGTTGTTCCCATTTCCACACGCTAAAGCATGGACAGTGCGCGCCGAAGGCGCGCAGCAAAAATTTAGGGGAGTTACTTCGTGGGGAAGGTGCGTAGCCACATTATAGTGGCAATTCACATTACACCACACAGTAGTGCAGCTAATACACATTGCACCAGGTAGAACCTCCTATAAGAGCACGTTAGACACATTGCGCCAGGTAGAGCACTGAGACACACTGCCCAGCCACAGACGCCTAGCGGGAACACTACATGATATGCCCCCCAGCAGTGCCAGCTACACATGACATGCCCCCCAGCAGTGGCAGCTACACGTGACATGCCCCCCAGCAGTGCCAGCTACATAAATGGCCACACAGTTCCAGATGGATAAATGCCCCCACAGTGCAGATATGCCCCCACAGTGCCAGATACATTAATGCCCTCACAGTGCAAGATATGCCCCCACAGTGCAAGAAATGCCCCCACAGTGCAAGAAATGCCCCCACAGTGCCAGATACATAAATGCCCCCACGGTGCCAGATACATAAATGCCCCCACGGTGCCAGATACATAATTGCCCCCACGGTGCCAGATACATAAATGCCCCCACGGCGCCAGATACATAAATGCCCCCACGGCGCCAGATACATAAATGCCCCCACGGTGCCAGATACATAAATGCCCCCACGGTGCCAGATACATAAATGCCCCCACGGTGCCAGATACATAAATGCCCCCACGGTGTCTGATACATAAATGCCCCCACAGAGCCAGATATGCCCCCACAGAGCCAGAAAAATGCCCCCACAGAGCCAGATAAATGCCCCCACAGTGCCAGATAAATGCCCCCACAGTGCCAGATAAATGCCCCCACAGTGCCAGATATGCCCCCACAGTGCCAGATATGCCCCCACAGTGCCAGATATGCCCCCACAGTGCCAGAAATGCCCCCACAGTGCCAGATATGCCCCCCACAGTGCCAGATATGCCACCCACAAAGCCAGATATGCCCCCACAGTGCCAGATATGCCCGCACAGTGCCAGAAATGCCCCCCACAGTGCCAGATATGCCACCCACAGTGCCAGATATGCCCCCACAGAACCAGATATGCCCCCACAGAGCCAGATATGCAATGCCCCCCACAGTGCCAGAAATGCCCCCCCCCATAGCCAGAAATGCCCCCACAGTGCGGATCCCCCCAATACCTGCAGCGCTGCTGGGGAGGAGTACTGCTGCTGTCCGCCTGTCCGAGTGTGCTGGCGAGCGGGCGGGAGTGCTGGCGGGCGGGCGGGCGGCAAATCAGAGTGAACCTAGGTCCGGGTGGCCACTTGTGTGCACTATGGCGCCGGCGTCTGACGTTAGACACCGGCGCCGCGCAGCGCGCATAGCGCACAGTGCACACGGGCCAATGCTGCACACACAGGGCCGGCTCCAGCATCGAATATGGCGGCGCCAGCGCGCGGCGCCCATTAAGGGTGGCGCCCTGCGCGGCCGCTCTATTCGAACATGCCTAGAGCCGGCCCTGGGTTTAGGTTTCTCTTTAAGGAGTTCCATTCTATCTATGGTATGTACTTTTTGTTTAGCTGTTTCCAAAAGATGTTTCGAGTAGCTCTTCTGTTGGAAACGTGTAGTCATTTCCTCCGTTTGCTCTTCTAAAGTGCTCTCATTAGTGCAATTTCTTTTTAACCTCGTAAATTGACCCAACGGAAATTTTTTCCAACCATATTTTATGATGTTGACTGGATATTTCGATGTATGAGTTGGAGTCCGTAGGTTTTCTATGTGTTTTTGTGCAAATTTTATTGTTTTCTATGTAGATAACTAAATCCAAAAAAGCTAAAAATTCTTTATTTATGTCAAAAGTCAGTGCAATATTAAAGGAATTCCAATTAAGATCCTCACAAAACTTATTCAGAGACACTTCTCCCCCCTGCCAGATAAAGAAAACATCGTCGATGAACCGCCGCCAGCAAACCAGGCTTGCTCCCATGTTATGGATAGTACTTAACTCCCAATAGGACATGAATAAATTTGCATAACTGGGGGCAAACCTGGTGCCCATGGCGGTTCCCCTTATTTGAAGGTAGTAAGATCCATTAAAATAAAAGTAATTGTTTTTAAGAATGAAATCTATAGATTCCAAAATAAATTCTTTCAAATATTCTGAATAGTCACTAGTATTTAAAAAATGGGTGATTGCTTCTTTTTCTTTCTCCCATTCAATAATCGTATATAAACTAGTGACGTCTGCACTAACTAGAGTGCAGTTTTCATTCCATGTTATGTCTTCCAGCTTTCTTAAAACATTCCCCGTATCTTTCAAGAAGGAGGTTGTTTTAGAATCCAAAGGCAGTAAGAAGAAATCTATCATCGCCGAGAGATTGGAGGTGATATTATTCACCCCGGCGATGATAGGTCTCCCTGGTGGCTTTGTGGGATGCTTGTGCACCTTTGGAAGTACATAAATAGTTGGAATGGTTGGATCCTGAATACATACAAAATCTACTTCATTCTTAGATAGTAAACCTTTACCAAAGGCCTTATTTGTAAGCTCATGAAGTTGTTTTGTGATATTGGGGGTGGGGTCACTTCGTAATTTTTTATACGTATGTTGGTCTCCCAACTGTCTATTTACTTCTTGTAAGTAGTCTAATTTGTTCATAATAACAACCCCTCCCCCGTTATCTGCCGGCTTAATTATTACATTGTCATTTTTTCTTAGTGACTCTATGGCAGCAAATTCTTTTTTAGAGAGATTTTTCTTCTTAACATTAGTGAGCTTTTTAAGCTCTTTGGTAACAATAGAATTAAAACAATCAATGTTTCCATTTCTAACATGTTTGGGATAAAACTTCAATCTTGGCTTAAAAGGGGTTAAAGTATCAGTGATTGGAGTTTCTTGATTTTCAGAGCCTTTTTGTTTAAAAAACTTTTTTATACTGACTTTCCTTATGAATTTCTGAAGATCTAAAAACATCTCGAAGGGATTGGCTTGGGATGTGGGGGCAAATTTCAGCCCCTTCTCCAAAACAGATTGTTCTGCCTCCGCTAGGGGGTAAACACTAAGATTAAATACCTTTCCCATCCCTTCATTCTTTTCTTTCTCAAAGGGGGTACCTTTCTTTCTTTGTGTTTTCTTACCTCCTCTTTTTCCCCTTTGAGTTTTGACAGTTGTTTTGAGAGTATTTATTCTCACCTTGGGGTCCAAGGATCCCAGTTTAAAAAAGATGCCTGTCTTTGTCTTGTACGAGGGAAGTCCATTCTTAGGGGATTGAACCTGTTTCTGATAGGTACTTGAAAGTTTCTCTCCCTATCTCCATAACTTGGATTCTTTCTCCATGTAGATTGATTCTCTCCTCTCTGTCTTGGATGATTAACCCTATGCTCATTTTGATTTCTTTGTAATGGGTTTCCTCTGAATAAATTTCTGGAAATACATAAGGAGGTCTAAATGACTGTCGTTCATTTCTCCTTATATCCCTTTTAAACTTAAATGGAGTACCAGGGTGATGGGGGGGTGAATGTTTTTGTTGGATAAATTTCTTCCTGGTAAATACTTCTGTAGGGGTAGTTGGAAACTTTTCCTCTACTTCTATCTGTTCTCTATTAGTCCCTTTGAGGATTTCTAAATCCCTTTGGAACTTCTTTCGTTTCTTAATTTTTAGGTCTCAAGAGCTCCTTTCTAACTTTGTCATGATTTCTTTATCTTTTAGTTTGACCTCTTCTAGGTCTATAAAAGGTTCTATATAAGATTTTAATTTTTCTATGGTATGATTTACATCTTTTAAATCTTTATGTCTTTCTTTTAAAATCAAATCTATAAGGGATAAAGAACAATTATGTAAAATACTACACCATTCGTCTTTGAAATCCCTTGTGGCTGTTTCAAAGGTGGCAGTCTTCTGTATTTGAAGGCCTTTTGGAACCATTTTATTTTTATAATAATGTTCCAAACTAATTACCTCCCACCACAGGCGGTTTTCTCTCACCATCAATTTCTCAAGTTTATTTAAAATTGTGCTGAGATCCTCATACTCTATATCTATATCATTCGATTCTTGAGAGGATAAGAAATTCAAAGCCATATTCTTTCTTTGATCCCTATAAGCAAACATCTTTGCAGCACTCTGCAAATTAATGGTGTAACAACCGTAAACAAGCAAAAAATGATTCTAAAGTGCGCAACAAATGTTACCCTAGGCAGCCGTCACACATCACTGAGGGAACACCGCATCCCTCCATACAAGATAAAAGTCACAGAGAGGTGGATGTGTGCATAGGCGCCCTTGTAACCTGATCAACCTAGGTTTATATATAAGAAAACCTCCTCTCTTAAAAATATTTTGGTAAAAAGTAGTCTGCATGAAAAAGGGGCCAGTGAACGGAGCATTGGGTTCCATCATTGTGGAACGTGCCTTATGTGCAGATCCACCACAAAGAATGGAATAGAAAGGAAAATTACAGAGTTTGAAGTACATGGAAAGAAATATAGAATAAAAGAATTTACTACTTGCCATTCACGTAATATAATCTACCTCATAGAATGTCATTTTGGAAAACTGTACATAGGCAAAACCACCAGATGTCTAAAAACAAGAATGGCAGAACATATTTATAATATTAAAAAGGGCCTCAATACTCATCCACTATCTGAACATTTTTCATTGGTTCATGATAAGTGTGAAAGAGGAATAAAAAGATTTTTAGGTATCCAACAGATTAGAGGTAAATGGAAATGCAGAAATACAGAAACCAACTTGGCACAGAGTGAAATGAGGTGGATTTTTAATTTGAACACTCTCATACCAGAAGGGCATAATTCAGACTTTGAACTGAAATGGTTTTTAGAATGAACTCTTATTGGACTGTATTTTTATTCTACTATTTTACAGCTTTTTAGGGATCTTGTTATTATATTCTAATTTTTTAATACTTCTTATATATTGTACTAATGACTGTATTTTTATCTTCCCCCTCTTCTTTTTTTCGAGTTAAAATACTGGAATAAGGATATATATTCCCATTTGAATGCCTATCTCCCGGTAATAGGGATGGACTGACCTGGAATATAAAGTAAAGCTAAGAGGGTTTGAGGAGATATGGCACCACTTATACACATTCACCTTTTAAGTGATGTCATTTTTAAGTGAAATTGAAAGGTCAAGAATACTGCCTCCTATGTTAAGAGTATTATAAAAGATGGCCACTTTGGGGATTGAAATGGCGAAACATTTGCCCTACTTCCTGGAATCCTATAATGGAAGCTCTTCTCCAAGATGGCCGCTGCGGAACGCATTCGTCACTTCCGGTCACGAAGAACGGAAGTAAAAGGCCGGTTCTTCCATACATACAATATTGTCGGAACACGTGAACGGAGTCTATTCTTAAAGATGGCCGCTGCATGGAACGCAGCGGTGAGACGCACTCGTCACTTCCGGCTATGGAAAGCGGAAGTAAAAAATTGTTTTATTCGTTTATGCCACTTTTGCTTAAGACTTTTTGTTTAAGGTTCCTCGTCAGCGCAAATGAACTTTTTTTGGGATATAATGTATTTTATGCTCCTTATTTGATGTGGAAATAGAGGGTTTTTATGTATGGAACGCAAACGGAAGTGCTAAATGAACCGCATGTGTCACTTCCGGTAGACACAATCCGGAAGCTAGGGGAGCCTAATTGGCTAATTAATTCAATTGAAGGGGGTATAAATATCTGTTATGTGAGGGTCCATGTCATCCAAGCTTGAAAAAGGAGAATTGTCTCCGAAACGCGTCGTTTGGACGACACGGACATCTTTTTATCTGCATCGCCTGATTCCCTACTCAGCCTCCAAATGGAATAAGTCTTTTTGCGGTTGTGCTACGTTAATTCCACAGGGATCGGATTGCCTTTTCCACAAAAAAGGCTCTCTGCCCACCGCAAATCCTATAGAGGGTGAGATTTTATTGGGATTGGCATATTGTAATACTGTTTTATGTGATATATGAACCTATGGTTTGTTATGTACCCATCTTTTTATGTAATAAAGTATTGTGTTTTTATTGAAAAAACACTGTCATAAGCATTCATCTCTGTTACAAGGGCGCCTATGCACACATCCACCTCTGACTTGTAACGCATCTTGATCACCCCCTCTCTTTAGAGGTGGAATGTGGTCGATCATGCAGTATCGTAGACTAGGAAGATTGTGGCGTGCCTCACAGAAATGTCGAGCAACAGGTTGCTCACTATAGCCATTCTCAATTGCAGCCTTTAAGGCTAATCTATGGGCCGCCATTTTTTCCTTAAATTTTTGTTTGGTCTTGCCTATATATGACAATACACAGGGACATATAATTTGGTATATTACAAATGAACTCTCACATGTAAGGTGGTGTTGGATACAGTATTTTTTTGCCTGAATGCGGGTGATTGAATGAATCCCCCTGATTTAAAAATTTACAGGTGGTACATGAGCATCTAAAACACGCCGGTTTCTTCCTTACATTTTTTTTTCATGTATCATGTAAATTAGTACTAGAGATGTCTGATTTGAATAAATGATCACAGAGTTTTTTAGATCTAGAGTAATAGGATATCAAGCTTGTATCTGACAATTTCAAGTCTAAATCTGATGAGACTACATGCCAATGCTCTTTAGAGTTACTGTTAATTTCTGGTGACATATGGGTGTATCTATTAACCCAAGGGAATTTTTTCTTTTTAGTTACAGATTTTATATCTGCCCTATGTAGCAATGCTTGACGATTATGGCATAAAGCTGATGTTTTAGCATTCTGTAATAACTTAAGGGAATATCCCCTCAGCATAAATTTAGTAATAAAGTCATCAATTTGGATGATCGCTGTATCTAAACAACTATTAATACGCAAAATGCGTATCATCTGAGAGTAAGGGAGACCTCTCTTTAAGCTGGCTGGATGGCAACTCTGATAGTGTAGAATAGTATTTCTATCAGTATCTTTAGTAAATACTGTAGTGGAGATCATCCCATTTTGTACACCAATCTTTACATCTAAAAAGTTTACTGTTTCCTGACTCATAACAAATAGAGATGAGCGGGTTCGGTTCTCCATGATCCGAAACCCCCCGAATTTCACCCATTTTACACGGTTCTGAAGCAGACTCGGATCTTCCCGCCTTGCTCGGTTAACCCGAACGCGCCCGAACATCATCATCCCGCTGTCGGATTCTCGCGAGATTCATATTCTATATAAAGAGCTGCGCGTCGCCGCCATTTTCACTCGTGCATTGGAGATTGAACGGAGAGGATGTGGCTGCGTTCTCTCGCTGAAAAGATCCGTAATCTGTGCTCAGTGTGCTGCAAATATCTGTGATCAGTGTGCTGAAAATATCTACGTTCTCTGCCTGAAAATGCTCCATATCTGTGCTCAGTGTGCTTTATTGTGGGGACTGGGGACCACCAGTATATAGTTATACTTATAGTAGTCTTTAGGCAAGCGTATCAAATTCCTGAACCACCCACATAACTTTCATAAACCTTCCTATCAAATTACATCCACTCTGTACAGTCCACACATATCCTCACATGTTTTCTCATTCTATGCAATAGATAGCACCTTTCCTTGTGTACATACAGTATGCTTATTTCCCTATAGATTGTAAGCTTGCGAGCAGGGCCTTCCTACCTCTATGACTGTTATCACCCAGTTTGTTATTGTTATTTCAAATTGTAAAGCGCAACGGAATTTGCTGCGCTATATAAGAAACTGTTAATAAATAAATAAATAAATAAATAATACAGTACAGTAGGCCATTGCTGTATCTTGCAGCTCTGTGTCACTGAAAGTATCCATTCCATATATGTGGAGCATTTTTGTGAGCAGTATATATAGTATTACAGTGCAGCATTTTGGTGACCCAACAGTATATAGTTGTGTACAGTAGGCCATTGCTGTATCTTGCAGCTCTGTGTCACTGCAAGTATCCATTTCATATCTGTGCTGCATTTTTGTGAGCAGTATATATAGTATTACTGTGCAGCATTTTGGTGACCCAACAGTATATAGTTGTGTACAGTAGGCCATTGCTGTATCTTGCAGCTCTGTGTCACTGCAAGTACCCATTCCATATCTGTGCTGCATTTTTGTGAGCAGAATATATAGTATTATGGTGCAGCATTTTGGTGACCCAACAGTATATAGTTGTGTACAGTAGGCCATTGCTGTATCTTGCAGCTCTGTGTCACTGCAAGTATCCATTCCATCCATATCTGTGCTGCATTTTTGTGAGCAGTATATATAGTATTACAGTGCAGCATTTTGGTGACCCAACAGTATATAGTTGTGTACAGTAGGACATTGCTGTATCTTGCAGCTCTGTGTCACTGCAAGTATCCATTCCATATCTGTGCAGCATTTTTGTGAGCAGTATATATAGTATTACAGTGCAGCATTTTGGTGACCCAACAGAATATAGTTGTGTACAGTAGGACATTGCTGTATCTTGCAGCTCTGTGTCACTGCAAGTATCCATTCCATATCTGTGCTGCATTTTTGTGAGTAGTATATATAGTATTATGGTGCAGCATTTTGGTGACCCAACAGTATATAGTTGTGTACAGTAGGCCATTGCTGTATCTTGCAGCTCTGTGTCACTGCAAGTATCCATTCCATATCTGTGCTGCATTTTTGTGAGCAGTATATATAGTATTACAGTGTAGCATTTTGGTGACCCAACAGTATATAGTTGTGTACAGTAGGACATTGCTGTATCTTGCAGCTCTGTGTCACTGCAAGTATCCATTCCATATCTGTGCAGCATTTTTGTGAGCAGTATATATAGTATTACAGTGCAGCATTTTGGTGACCCAACAGTGTATAGTTGTGTACAGTAGGCCATTGCTGTATCTTGCAGCTCTGTGTCACTGCAAGTATCCATTCCATATCTGTACTGCATTTTTGTGAGCAGTATATATAGTATTATGGTGCAGCATTTTGGTGACCCAACAGTATATAGTTGTGTACAGTAGGCCATTGCTGTATCTTGCAGCTCTGTGTCACTGCAAGTATCCATTCCATCCATATCTGTGCTGCATTTTTGTGAGCAGTATATATAGTATTACAGTGCAGCATTTTGGTGACCCAACAGTATATAGTTGTGTACAGTAGGACATTGCTGTATCTTGCAGCTCTGTGTCACTGCAAGTATCCATTCCATATCTGTGCAGCATTTTTGTGAGCAGTATATATAGTATTACAGTGCAGCATTTTGGTGACCCAACAGTATATAGTTGTGTACAGTAGGCCATTGCTGTATCTTGCAGCTCTGTGTCACTGCAAGTATCCATTCCATATCTGTGCTGCATTTTTGAGAGTAGTATATATAGTATTATGGTGCAGCATTTTGGTGACCCAACAGTATATAGTTGTGTACAGTAGGCCATTGCTGTATCTTGCAGCTCTGTGTCACTGCAAGTATCCATTCCATCCATATCTGTGCTGCATTTTTGTGAGCAGTATATATAGTATTACAGTGTAGCATTTTGGTGACCCAACAGTATATAGTTGTGTACAGTAGGGCATTGCTGTATCTTGCAGCTCTGTGTCACTGCAAGTATCCATTCCATCCATATCTGTGCTGCATTTTTGTGAGCATTATATATAGTATTACAGTGCAGCATTTTGGTGACCCAACAGTATATAGTTGTGTACAGTAGGACATTGCTGTATCTTGCAGCTCTGTGTCACTGCAAGTATCCATTCCATATCTGTGCAGCATTTTTGTGAGCAGTATATATAGTATTACAGTGCAGCATTTTGGTGACCCAACAGTATATAGTTGTGTACAGTAGGACATTGCTGTATCTTGCAGCTCTGTGTCACTGCAAGTATCCATTCCATCCATATCTGTGCTGCATTTTTGTGAGCAGTATATATAGTTTTACAGTGCAGCATTTTGGTGACCCAACAGTATATAGTTGTGTACAGTAGGACATTGCTGTATCTTGCAGCTCTGTGTCACTGCAAGTATCCATTCCATATCTGTGCAGCATTTTTGTGAGCAGTATATATAGTATTACAGTGCAGCATTTTGGTGACCCAACAGTATATAGTTGTGTACAGTAGGCCATTGCTGTATCTTGCAGCTCTGTGTCACTGCAAGTATCCATTCCATATCTGTGCTGCATTTTTGTGAGCAGTATATATAGTATTATGGTGCAGCATTTTGGTGACCCAACAGTATATAGTTGTGTACAGTAGGCCATTGCTGTATCTTGCAGCTCTGTGTCACTGCAAGTATCCATTCCATATCTGTGCTACATTTTTGTGAGCAGTATATATAGTATTACAGTGTAGCATTTTGGTGACCCAACAGTATATAGTTGTGTACAGTAGGCCATTGCTGTATCTTGCAGCTCTGTGTCACTGCAAGTATCCATTCCATATCTGTGCAGCATTTTTGTGAGCAGTATATATAGTATTACAGTGCAGCATTTTGGTGACCCAACAGTGTATAGTTGTGTACAGTAGGCCATTGCTGTATCTTGCAGCTCTGTGTCACTGCAAGTATCCATTCCATATCTGTACTGCATTTTTGTGAGCAGTATATATAGTATTATGGTGCAGCATTTTGGTGACCCAACAGTATATAGTTGTGTACAGTAGGCCATTGCTGTATCTTGCAGCTCTGTGTCACTGCAAGTATCCATTCCATCCATATCTGTGCTGCATTTTTGTGAGCAGTATATATAGTATTACAGTGCAGCATTTTGGTGACCCAACAGTATATAGTTGTGTACAGTAGGCCATTGCTGTATCTTGCAGCTCTGTGTCACTGCAAGTCACCATTCCATATCTGTGCTGCATTTTTGTGAGTAGTATATATAGTATTATGGTGCAGCATTTTGGTGACCCAACAGTATATAGTTGTGTACAGTAGGCCATTGCTGTATCTTGCAGCTCTGTGTCACTGCAAGTATCCATTCCATCCATATCTGTGCTGCATTTTTGTGAGCAGTATATATAGTATTACAGTGTAGCATTTTGGTGACCCAACAGTATATAGTTGTGTACAGTAGGACATTGCTGTATCTTGCAGCTCTGTGTCACTGCAAGTATCCATTCCATATCTGTGCAGCATTTTTGTGAGCAGTATATATAGTATTACAGTGCAGCATTTTGGTGACCCAACAGTGTATAGTTGTGTACAGTAGGCCATTGCTGTATCTTGCAGCTCTGTGTCACTGCAAGTATCCATTCCATATCTGTGCTGCATTTTTGTGAGCAGTATATATAGTATTACAGTGCAGCATTTTGGTGACCCAACAGTTTATAGTTGTGTACAGTAGGCCATTGCTGTATCTTGCAGCTCTGTGTCACTGCAAGTATCCATTCCATCCATATCTGTGCTGCATTTTTGTGAGCAGTATATATAGTATTACAGTGCAGCATTTTGGTGACCCAACAGTATATAGTTGTGTACAGTAGGCCATTGCTGTATCTTGCAGCTCTGTGTCACTGCAAGTATCCATTCCATATCTGTGCTGCATTTTTGTGAGCAGTATATATAGTATTACAGTGCAGAATTTCGGTGACCCAACAGTGTATAGTTGTGTACAGTAGGCCATTGCTGTATCTTGCAGCTCTGTGTCACTGCAAGTATCCATTCCATATCTGTGCTGCATTTTTGTGAGCAGTATATATAGTATTACAGTGCAGCATTTTGGTGACCCAACAGTATATAGTTGTGTACAGTAGGCCACTGCTGTATCTTGCAGCTCTGTGTCACTGCAAGTATCCATTCCATATCTGTGCTGCATTTTTGTGAGAACAAAATGTGGAGGGTAAAATAGGGAAAGATCAAGATACACTTTCACCTCTTACTGAAGCTGCTGCCACTAGTCATGGCCGAGACGATGAAATGCCATCAACGTCGTCTGCCAAGGCCGATGCCCAATGTCATAGTAGAGAGCATGTAAAATCCAAAAAACTAAAGTTCAGTAAAATGACCCAAAAATCTAAATTAAAAGCGTCTGAGGAGAAGTGTAAACTTGCCAATATGCCATTTACGACACGGAGTGGCAAGGAACGGCTGAGGCCCTGGCCTATGTTCATTGCTAGTGGTTCAACTTCACATGAGGATGGAAGCACTCAGCCTCCCGCTAGAAAACTGAAAAGAGTTAAGATGGCAAAAGCACAGCAAAGAACTGTGCGTTCTTCTAAATCACAAATCCCCAAGGAGAGTCCAATTGTGTCGGTTGCGATGCCTGACCTTCCCAACACTGGACGGGAAGAGGTGGCACCTTCCACCATTTGCACGCCCCCTGCAAGTGCTGGAAGGAGCACCCACAGTCCAGTTCCTGATATTCAAATTGAAGATGTCACTGTTGAAGTACACCAGGATGAGGATATGGGTGTTGCTGGCGCTGAGGAGGAAATTGACAAGGAGGATTCTGATGGTGAGGTGGTTTGTTTAAGTCAGGCACCCGGGGAGACACCTGTTGTCCGTGGGATGAATATGGCCATTGACATGCCTGGTCAAATTACAAAAAAAATCACCTCTTCGGTGTGGAATTATTTTAACAGAAATGCGGACAACAGGTGTCAAGCCATGTGTTGCCTTTGTCAAGCTGTAATAAGTAGGGGTAAGGACGTTAACCACCTAAGAACATCCTCCCTTTTACGTCACCTGGAGCGCATTCATCAGAAGTCATTGACAAGTTCATAAGCTTTGGGTGACAGCGGAAGCAATCCACTGACAACTAAATCCCTTCCTCTTGCAACCAAGCTCCTGCAAACCACACCACCAACTCCATCAGTGTCAATTTCCTCATTAGACAGGAAAATCAATAGTCCTGCAGGCCATTTCACTGCAAATCTGACGAGTCCTCTCCTGCCTGGGATTCCTCCGATGCATCCTTGAGTGTAACGCCTACTGCTGCTGGCGCTGCTGTTGTTGCTGCTGGGAGTCAATCGTCATCGCAGAGGGGAAGTCGGAAGATCACTTGTACTGCTTCCAGTAAGCAATTGACTGTCCAATAGTCCTTTGCGAGGAAGATGAAATATCACAGCAGTCATCCTGCTGCAAAGCGGATAACTCAGGTCTTGCCAGCTGTGGTGGTGTTAAACGTGTGTCCGGTATCCACCGTTAATTCACAGGGAATTAGAGAATTGCTTGAGGTACTGTGTCCCCGGTACCAAATACCATCTAGGTTCCACTTCTCTAGGCAGGCTATACCGAGAATGTACACAGACCTCAGAAAAAGAGTCACCAGTGTCCTAAAAAATGCAGTTGTACCCAATGTCCACTTAACCACGGACATGTGGACAAGTGGAGCAGGGCAGACTCAGGACTATATGACTGTGACAGCCCACTGGGTAAATGTATTGCCTCCCACAGCAAGAACAGCAGCGGCGGCACCAGTAGCAGCATCTCGCAAACGCCAACTCGTTCCTAGGAAGGCTACGTTTTGTATCACCGCTTTCCATAAGAGGCACACAGCTGGCAACCTCTTATGGAAACTGAGGAACATCATCGCAGAATGGCTTACCCCAATTGGACTCTCCTGGGGATTTGTGACATCGGACAACGCCAGCAATATTGTGCGTGGATTACATGTGGGCAAATTCCAGCATGTCCCATGTTTTGCACATACATTGAATTTGGTGGTGCAGAATTTTTAAAAAAAACGACAGGGGCGTGCAAGAGATGCTGTCGGTGGCCCGAAGAATTGCAGGCCACTTTCGGCATTCAGCCACCGTGTGCCAAAGACTGGAGCACCAGCAAACACTCGTGAACCTGCCCTGCCATCATCTGAAGCAAGAGGTGGTAACGAGGTGGAATTCAACCCTCTATATGCTTCAGAGGATGGAGGAGCATCAAAAGACCATTCAAGCCTATAAATCTGCCTACGATATAGGCAAAGGAGGGGGAATGCACCTGACTCAAGCGCAGTGGAGAATGATTTCAACGTTGTGCAAGGTTCTGCAACCCTTTGAACTTGCCACACGTGAAGTCAGTTCAGACACTGCCAGCCTGAGTCAGGTCATTCCCCTCATCAGGCTTTTGCAGAAGCAGCTGGAGAGATTGAAGGAGGAGCTAAAATGGAGCGATTCCGCTAGGCATGTGGGACTTGTGGATGGAGCCCTTAATTCGCTTAACCAGGATTCCGGGTGGTCAATATGTTGATATCAGAGCACTACATTTTGGCCACCGTGCTCGATCCAAGGTTTAAAGCCTACGTTGTATCTCTCTTTCCGGCAGACACAAGTGTGCAGAGGTGCAAAGACCTGCTGGTGAGACACTTGTCAAGTCAAGCAGAACGTGACCCGTCAACAGCTCCTCCTTCACATTCTCCCGCAACTGGGGCTGTGAGGAAAAGGCTAAGAATTCCGAGCCCACCCGCTGGCTGTCTGGAGCGAGTGCTGACATCTGGTCCGGACTGAAGGGCCTGCCAACGATTACTGACATGTTGTCTACTGTCACTGCATATGATTCTGTCACCATTGAAAGAATGGTGGAGGATTATATGAGTGACCGCATCCAAGTAGGCACGTCAGACAGTCTGTACATATACTGGCAGGAAAAAGAGGCAATTTGGAGGCCCTTGCACAAACTGGCTTTATTTTATCTAAGTTGCCCCCCCCCTCCAGTGTGTACTCCGAAAGAGTGTTTAGTGCAGCCGGTCACCTTGTCAGCAATCGGCATACGAGGTTACTTCCAGAAAATGTGGAGAAGATGAAGTTCATCAAAATGAATTATAATCAATTCCTCTGTGGAGACATTCACCATCAATTGCCTCCAGAAAGTACACAGGGACCTGAGATGGTGGATTCCAGTGGGGACGAATTAATAATCTGTGAGTATGAGAATGTACACAGTGAAAGAGGTGAGGAATCGGACGATGAGGAGGAGGTAGACATCTTGCCTCTGTAGAGCCAGTTTGTGCAAGGAAAGATTGATTGCTACTTTTTTGGTGGGGGCCAAAACCAACCAGTCACTTCAGCCAAAGTCGTGTGGCAGACCCTGTCACTGAAATGATGGGTTTGTTAAAGTGTGCATATCCTGTTTATACAACATAAGGGTGGGTGGGAGGGCCCAAGGACAATTCCACCTTGCACCTCTTTTTTTATATCTCTGCATCATGTGATGTTTGGGGCCAATTTTTTTAAGTGCCATCCTGTCTGACACTGCAGTGCCACTCCTAGATAGGCCAGGTGTTTGTGCCGCCCACTTGGGTCGCTTAGCTTAGTCATCCAGCGACCTTGGTGCAAATTATAGGACTAAAAATAATATTGTGAGGTGTGAGGTGTTCAGAATAGACTGGAAATGAGTGGAAATTATGGTTATTGAGGTTAATAATACTATGGGATCAAATGACCCCCAAATTCTATGATTTAAGCTGTTTTTGAGGTTTTATTTTTTAAAAACACCCGAATCTAAAACACACCCGAATCCGACAAAAAATTTTCAGGGAGTTTTTGCCAAAACGCGTCCGAATCCAAAACATGGCCGCGGAACCGAATCCAAAACCAAAACACAAAACCCGAAAAATTTCCAGTGCACATCTCTAATAACAAATGAAAGTTTGGCTGGCACAGATGAAGAATTGTGTGCTTCAATTATGTTATGAAATTCCTGCTGTGTCCCTGTCCAGATAACCAAAATGTCATCTAAGTATCTGGTATAAAAGAATACCTTAGATGAAATGACTAGATCATTGAAAAATAATACATCTTCGACAGTGAACATGTAGGTATTTTTATATATCGACGCTACCGACGCGTCCATGGCACAACCTTGTTTTTGAAGGAAATAAGTGTTGTTAAACATAAAAAAAAAATTGTGAGTATAAATTCTACCATAAGGAGCAAAGTATCAAGGGCCCTCATTCCGAGTTGATCGCTCGCAAGGCGAATTTAGCAGAGTTACACACGCTAAGCCGCCGCCTACTGGGAGTGAATCTTAGCTTCTTAAAATTGCGACCGATGTATTCGCAATATTGCGATTACTAACTACTTAGCAGTTTCAGAGTAGCTCCAGACTTACTCTGCCTGTGCGATCATTTCAGTGCTTGTCGTTCCTGGTTGACGTCACAAACACACCCAGCGTTCGCCCAGGCACTCCCACCGTTTCCCCGGCCACTCCTGCGTTTTTTCCGGAAACGGTAGCGTTTTCAGCCACACGCCCCTGAAACGCCGTGTTTCCGCCCAGTAACACCCATTTCCTGTCAATCACATTACGATCGCCGGAGCGATGAAAAAGCCGTGAGTAAAAATACTTTCTTCATAGTAAAGTTACTTGGCGCAGTCGCAGTGCGAACATTGCGCATGCGTACTAAGCGGATTTTCACTGCGATGCGATGAAAAATACCGAGCGAACAACTCGGAATGAGGGCCAATATGTGCTGCATCAAAATTACCCTTGGAGAGCATTAACTGTTTAACCGCTAACAAACATGCAGTGTGCGGTATAATGGTATATAAATTAGATACATCTGGAGATATCAACCATGCCTGATCTGGGACCTTCTCAAGAGAATCCAGTTTATTTAATAATGATGTGGTATCCAGAAGGAAGTTCTGATGTTGTTGAACCAATGGTTGCAAGATCGAGTCCAGGAAGATGGATAGAGGCTGAAGTAAAGAGCCTCGAGCAGAAATTATTGGATGACCCGGTGGTGGACTGATACCTTTATGGACTTTGGGTAATGTATACAATATCGGTACAACAGGGTTCTCTGGCAACAGGATTGGCATCCATGATTCGTCCAATAATTTTGCATCCATCCCCATAGTAAGTAGGTTCTTGAGGTCTTCAGCAAACAATTTAGATTGGCCCTCATTCCGAGTTAATCGCACCAAGCAACTTTTTGCTGCTGGTACGATCAACTAATCTCCACCTATGGGGGAGTGTAATTTAGCATAGCAGGGCTGCGAATGCTTGTGCAGCCCTGCTATGCTAAAAAAGTTTACTGCAAAACAAGACCAGGCCTGGAGCAACTTCCCCTCTGCAACGGATCCAGCGATGAAGGTCCCGGTACTGATGTCAGACATACGCCCACCAAAAGCCTCGATACACCTGTGTTGGACTCACCACGCCTGGAAAACGGTGAGTATCCACCCTGGAATGCCTCCCACCTGTCCATCTTCTTGCGATCGCCGCTGCAATCACATTTGTCGCTGGCGGTGGCGTTGCCCGGCTCCGATCGTCGACAGGCAATGACATGCGTATGCAATGCATCCACCACGCATGCGCATTTCCGACCCATTCGCACTGCAGAGAAGAACCTCTGCGTGTGAAAGGGTCGGAATGACCCCCATGGATCTTTATCCAATTGTTATCTTCCTCAAGTTGGCAGTAATCTCACATATGTAATCAATGCGATCTTGCAGTACTTTGATTTGCTATTACTTGTGATTGAAGAGGCAAAAAGGGAGCTGAATGTATCACGTGAGAAAATTGCTACATTTGAAACTATGCATATTAAGACTTTTCAGGAGGACACCATCACGGATTGGCAAGGAAAACTTAACACTCACATTGCTAATTACAAATGAGATTTGATCCAATTCAAGAACAGAAGTTGGCAAAAGTGAATGCGGACTATGAATTTAATAGAGTATATCAGTGGGCCAATGGAAATCAGAGGCAATGCTCACGCTTCCAGAGACAGAGCAATTATAAGCAGATGTGGCACTTTGATTCTTCTGCAAAGGGAGCTAGCAATAGTCACACTGATGATCCCATTGATAATCAACTACAGTCTGCTTCCCCTTTAGGGGTTCACACCCGCAGGGGACATGGCGCCGCAGGCAGTACACGCGACAAGGTGGTCAAAAAAAGAGGCAGAGGTCAGGACAAAACAGGGAAACCACCATTGCCTGGGAGGAAATAGTGTTAAATTTATCCAAACATCCTTTTATGGTTATGGAGATGACAGTCCTTAGTAAAGGGCTGTCCTTTGTTCCCACAGTTAAATTGGACAGCATGCAGTGGGAGGTTGAAAAATAAAAACTCCATACACAATTAAAGTTACATGAATTCTTCCATGGTGCAAAGGCAGTACCTGGAGCTGCTGCGAACAGTGAGATTCCTCCACAATTACAAAAGTTACAGAGATGCTCTCGTTTTGACCCTACCACCATTAGTCCCTCCATTAAGATATTTAACCGTATGCTTGATGATACTGTTTCTAGAAAAATATTACCTAATTACAATGTCAAGAAACAAATTAATAACCTTAATAAAGATGAATTTCAAGCACTATGTGACTTATCCAGCTATACGGGTATCATAATACGCCCCGCCGATAAGGGCGGGGCTATTGTGATACAAGATCTGGACATGTATAAAAGGGAACTAGAGAGGCAACTCAGTGATAGCTCCGTGTACCACCTATTGGATCACGATCCTACTCCTGTGTTTACTAAGAAACTATTCTGCTATATCTACTGACCTCATGCATGCTTTGATTGTTGATCATCCAATGGTACCTCTATTGTACTCAGTACCTAAAATTCATAAATCTCTGTTGTGTCCACCAGGTAGGCCGATTATATCCGTCCGTAATGGGCTTTTTCAACGGCTATCCACCTACCTTGATGCCATGCTACAACTGTGCATAATTAATCACCCTAGATATCTGCTGGACACTACAGTGTTCCTCAATAAATTATGAGATGTGGAATCTGTACCTAGTAATAGCGTGCTGTGCAGTATAGACATTTCAAGTCTATACACAGTCATACCTAATACCCAGGGACTGTTAGTACGCAAATTGATCAGTGAAAGTGCCATGTACAAGGGACCACATATTGATTTATTTGGGAAACTGTTGGAAATGGTACTTACTTGTAATTACTTTTTGTATGATGGCTGATTTTACCTGCAGGTGTCAGGCTGTGCAATGGGGTCCAATGTGGCCCCATCGTACGCCAATGCCTATATGTTTTGTATTGAGCAAGATATATTTTTTGACAATCCTTCATTTGCTAACAATATTCACCTGTATGAGAGATCTATAGATGATTTATTTGTCATCTGGACAGGTACAGAACAATCTTTTGTGTCCCTTATGCAGCACCATAATGCTTCTGAACATCAGGTTAAATTTATGTACAACATGGATGCTCAGACAGTAAACTATCTAGATGTGAAAGTCACTTTAATGAATGGATCTATTCATACTGAATTGTATAAAATATCTACAGATAGGAACACAGTGCTCCATGCTCGAAGTTTTCATCCTGATAAAATGAAATTTGGACTGCCATATTCGCACTTTATTCGGGCTATATGCATTTGTAGCATGAAGGAAACTGCGAATGTTCATATAGACAATATGATTCAGGACTTTGTGTTACGTGGGTATAACTTGGATTGACTAAAAAAAGCAAAGGAGAAGTCTAAGAAGTTATCTAGAGAGCAATTTCTCACTACCAAATACATCATTTACATGATTTATTGCCCATGTGGCATCAACTATGTTGGGAAAATGGATCGGACACTCAGGGAAAGAATAGCCAATCACAAGTCTTCTATTAGAGCAGCATTGGCTTCAGGTCAGAGTAACCAACCGGTGGCACGCCATTTTTTAAATGCCAGACATAGTATAGCATCTTTGCGCTACATGATTATCGATCATGTGCCGGCTATTTTGAGGGGTGGTAATAGATCTATGACCCTTTTAAAACGTGAGTGTAAATGGATTCATGAACTGGGCATGCTATCTCCAGGTGGTCTGAATGAATCACTTGGCTTACACTGTTTCCTGTAGCGTGGTTGTTGTATATAAGTAGGACATTCCCTATATAGGATTTATCTATTTTTATGACATATCTATATTATAATTATAATTATTTACCATGTAAGTCTTATATGGGTCACGATCCAGTCCATATATTTCCTGGGAGTTGCTACCTTATACAATGTATTTAATGCCTTTTACGATACCTATGAATATGGATTATTGTCGATATAAATATGTTATGTATTAAAATAACAGTGCGACATTGCATCATGCATTTTTGTATTTCACTTTGTAGTTTATATTTCACTTTGTGCATTTTCTATGTGTGCTTTGTGTATGTTAATTCAACCAGTTACCTACGGCTGTGGATGGGGGTGGTGACATAATCCAATTGCATTCACACACCAGACCCAGCAGCTGTAGTGTTTCACGTGGTGATTTTGACCTTATATAAGGTATGTTCTTACAAGTTTGTATATCCTGATCACAATATATATATATATATATATATATATATTTATTTTTACTTATTTTTTAAAACAAAAGAAAATTTCTATGTCCCCAGAGTTTTGCCCCCAGCACCATATTATGCTCCAAACAGTAATGCCCCAGTACCTGCTCACTTGGGAGCTGCTTGTTGTCAGGGTTTCTGCTTTCCTTTCCACCTGCAGCCGCTGGCGCCGCTGGAGACGCAGCAGACTGTCCGGCAGCCTGCTTCAAGGAAAACTATTGAAAATATCCTTTCCAAAATGGCTGCCGCCTCGAAGGAGACAGTTATTAAAGATACCAGAGCCTCCTCTAGTATCTTTAATAATTGTCTCCTCGGAGGCTGCGGCCATCTTGAGAAGGACATTTTCAATAGCCTGCAGGAGCTGAGCAAACAACTGGCGCCAGTGGCAGGAGGATGGACAGAGTACAGAGGACTGAGGACAGAGGACTGATGATGGCGGGCAGTGGCATGAGAGGCCCAGGGCCTCCCCTCTCTGTTAGAGAGGCCAGGCCCGGGACAGCTGTGCCCGCAGCACCCCCCTGATTGTGGGACTGTATATATATATATATATATATATATATATATACACACACACACACAAAAAGGTGCAGCACTCCAAGCGTCCTGGACCTGATGAAAATGCTTCAGTAAACAGCATTGAAATGTTGTCTTCATAACCTGACTATCTGACTGTCTTTTCGCCGCTTGGAGTGCCGCACCCTTTGTTGTCTATGTTTACCGTACTGTGGAGGCACCCAGCGCAGCAATCTATATTCATGGGAGAGACAGACTTTCTGCTTTGTATACTGTTTATGTGTGTGTGTGTGTGTGTGTGTGTGTGTGTGTGTGTGTGTGTGTGTGTGTGAGTGTGTGTGTGTGTGTGTGTGTGTATACATACATATATATACTGTAGTAAAACATTAAATGCCAGTTTCTGGATGCTACTCTTTACTCACTGTTTTGTGCTTCTCAGCGTCTGTTAAATGAAATTGTAAAAGTACAAAGATTAAAATATATGAATATAATTTGTCTTTTTCTACTTGTAATTTTCCTGGACAAGGAATAAATCAAATATTTCATTTATTATGGAAACTTAATATCAAAGCTAATTATCAGTTTTAGTCACTGAGGAGAAACATGTTGCAATATCCTTTGCAAATAATAGATACAGACTAAGATGATGACTTTCATCTGAAACTGTAATAAGCAAATCATAATATATATTTATATATACAAATTTATTATTAAAGTAACTTAATAATGAAATGTGTCTTTCAACTAGAAATGTTTTATTATCATAAAACATCTGACTATCCAAAGCATTCACCAAGGTACAATTAAAAACTTGCAAAATAATTGCTTTTGCTTAGCCATGCTGCCAATGTATTATCTGTTTCCTCTTGTGATCAATGATGACATCACTTTATTAAGAAATCATAACAGTATATTCCAATTTTGTTTTATGTAGTAGACAGATCAGTGTTAATACTTTTAGTGGTATTGGTAAATTAAGCCTTGGAAAAAGTATCCATTCTAATAATGTGTATATTGCTTGACAGTTTATATTGTTACTTAGTATTTATTATATCCATCTATATCCAATTATTATTTTAGTAACTTAACCACTATAAAATGGAGACAGAAATAATTCTATCATAAAATCTGAATATTTTGAGATTTAAAACTGAATTTTATATTTCTTATCAGAACCACACAATAGTATTTAAAGGAAAAAATTGTCAGCTGAGTGAAATAAGTTAAATGTGTTAGATTTACACATTTAATATGAATTAACAATATTTAATGTAATGTGTTATCAATAATCAGACTAGATGAACCCATCTGGTTTAATTTAGTTTCAGATAAACTTCTGTGCATTTCAAGTGCAGAATAATGTTTTGTATACCAATTATTATAAATGAATGTTAATACACAAACAAGTTAATAATCATGTATAGTTATATGAACATAATTTGTCTCTTGATTGTGTAGGGCAAATAGGGGTAACTAATCATATATAAAAACAGAAAAAGTTGAAATTGATATCATTATAATTATTAGGTATATATGATGATTAATGTATAATGGCACTTAGAGTGTTCCATATAAATCACCAATATCTGTGGTCCATGTAGATATTATAAGATACTAAAATATATTAAGATATAAAAGAGAATAAAATAAAATACAATAGTATACTGCACAAACCGGAGGTGGGGTGGATTCGAACCCTGGACCTGCTGTGTGTAGTGCAGAGTGAGATTCCTTTGGGCTACGAGAGCCGCTGTAATAGAGCTATGTTTTTAATTGTCCTTTATAGTTAAATGAATATAATTTGTCTCTTGGTTGTGTAGGACAAATAGGGTAAATTAATTATATATAAAAACAGGTAAAGTAGAAATTGAGATTAATATTAGGTATATAAGATTATTGATTTACAATGGCACTTAGAGTTTTTTATATTAACCACCAAGCTGCTTCATTATTTTTATTTTATATGTGATAGAGTGTTTTAAAGTGGTTATACACATGAATACTATTGCAAAGAACATAGGTGTATGTAATTAAGCAATTAGCAATGTTATTGGTCCGGCTGGGTTTAAAAGGAGCCTGTGATGCGGCTGTTGTATCCTCTGACAAAACCGCTGGCTGATAGTAGCGGAGAAACCCGTAAGGAAGGCGCCATCATTCGGACTTTGCTGCCCGGAGTACTCCAATATAACAACTCATATCAAATTACAAATCCGTCTGTGAGTGTTTGCCAAGGTGGGGACAAGCTGATATGAGACCCAGCTAAGGAGGTCTCTACCCCGTTGGAAGGACATACTATAGCCGTGAGTAACCTGACACTGCAAGGTGCAGCTGCTGTTAGCAGGGTTTCGTAGCATACCGCTGTGACAGATCATCATACACAGCGCTCTCCCCCTGCTACTTTGATCTCAAAAGTGTGAGATTGTGCATAAACCGATACAGGTACTCCGGCATTAAGTTGATTATTATTGCTATTTCAACTAAAATTAACTGTGTCCTATAAACTGCAACAAATTAACCAACAAATAATACAGCAAAATTAAACCCACAAGGACGTTTTTGAACTTTTAATACTGTATATGAATTCGTTGGAGTAGAGGGTAATTGATACAAGCATAATTGCACTTATATATGTGTGATAATATATTACATATTTTCTGTGCATGTTGACTCATATGTGTATTTAATACGATATTTTAATGTGTTTTGAATAAAATTATCCAATATACTGTGCTTCCTTGATAATTACTATTAATAATATCACAAAGTTTTTAGAAATAATTTTATCATAAAATCTGAATATTTTGAGATTTAAAACTGTTTTTTTATTCCTTATCAGAACCACACAATATTATTTAAAGGAAAAAAATATAGGCTGAGTGAAATAAGTTAAATGTGTTAGATTTACACATTTAATATGAATTAACAATATTTAATGTAATGTGATATCAATAATCAGACTAGATGATCCCATCTGGTTTAATTTAGTTTCAGATAAACTTCTGTGCATTTCAAGTGCAGAATAATGTTTTGTGTACCAATTATTATAAATGAATGCTAATACACAAACAAGTTAATAATAATGTACCTGGGGGTTCAATCTTTATATATAAATTTGAAAGTCTGTTGGCATGTAATGTCACTTGGACTGAACTCTAACCTCTCCCACTAGTATTAATTATATCAATGATACTACCAGAGAATTCTATCATAACACATTGACAGTCTTCGAACACTTATGTTATTTTCCATACTTTTCATCATATACAACTGTTGAAAGAGGAGCAAGCTGACTCCAGTCTTCATGTCCTCTCAGGAGGCTTCATGCACTATCCTAAGATGTCTGTCAATATCACTACTGAGCATGTGTAGGGGTCATTTTGACTTTACTGTTTAAAGTGACATGATGGGAGATACACTTCTCCTGCTTAGCGCCAAAGAGAGACTTGGTTGTTACTTGTTAAAATAAACTGTTCCTACATCCTGGACCACTACCCGTTTGCAGTATACACTCCCCGGCTGGTAAGTTGCATTAAACCACACACTGCTCAAGCTATGCTCCATCACTATAGTACATGTAACAGTGAGTACAACTGTAACTGCTATCTGTCAATAAACAGCACTAGTTGAGTCATCTATGCAAATATAACTCTGCACTTTTAAAACCTGCACACATCATAATAAAACTACCAAAAATGTGTAACAGTATATAAAAAAATTAAAAGCCAGGAAGTAATGATCAGGCCAGATGCAGATAGAAAAAAATACTTAAAAGAAGAAAAGGTGAGGACATCACAAAAAATACAATTGAAGAGATGAAAATAATGTTCACTAAGTGAAAGTTAACTTTAATAGAAGTCCCATCTTTCATTCTTCTTTTGCATGAATGAATCTGACTTTTAGATTTCTCATCTACATTTCTGTACATATAAAAAAAGTTAAACATGCACATAATTTGCTAAAGAATTAAATTGATATATATTTGACATTTACAACATAAGTCACAGCTCAAATACAGCCAGTTTTTCAGACCTTTGGATAATTAAACTACTATGACTATACTACTAATTCAACATTTTTATTATGAGAAAATGCCCTTTATATCATGCGTTAAATGTGCTGTTAAATATGTGTAGACTTATATATTGTTAATTAGCTCATTTATATTGTTTGTAACCAATGATAACAAAATAATGATATTTAATTTGGCACTCCTTAATATATGTTTCCAGTAAATTAACTGTCCAAATGAATGCAGAGGGATGTGAAGGCTTTTCGTTCTTGGTGTCACCAATAGTAAGTATCTTTGTCTTCAACTGATAATTAATATATGATAGCATTTTCTTACTATGGATGGCTGACACAGCTGTTATATTTCCTGATAATGGTCTGACTATTTCAGAAAGAAAATTAAGAATAATTGGAAATAATTTATAACTTGGAACAGTCACCAGATATATCAAAAATGATTCACACTATTTTCAATTGCTTTCATAAAGGACCAAAAGGGTAAAATTAATTGGAACATTTGTTATATACAATATATGCAACAAAAATGTATAAAGATAGGACCAGCTAATATTGTTTGTGAAAGTAATAATCCAAAAACTGTATTTGTCATCAAGTACTGTAAATGTTTTGAGCATACAGTGTTCATTTTGCTTGTATTTATAAATTGCCAATTCCGTGCTATATTATGTTCAGTAAATGAAAATTAACATTTACTAGATTACTCAACTTTTATTTCATCATTTTACAGATGTTTTCTCATACATCTTGCCTCAATATGCTATGCAGCAGATGTATAAGTGTAAGTGAGCTGACAGGTCCTGTGCAAGTCTATTAGCATTGGTCATTTTTTTTGTCAAATGCATCTTAGCTAGCCATACATCAGACCAACTTTTCTCCAACACTCCAATCTTCCAACCATCCAACTTGTCTGTTCAACTAAAACAGTGCCCCACACATCTCACCAACTTTTTACCAGTGCTCCACACATCTAACCAACTTTTCATCAGACCAACCAACCTTCCAACTTCTGTCCAACTTGTGATGTCACCGAAGTAGGCGGACAGTGCCTGCCTACAGTTCTTCAGTTTTGTTTTGTTTTTTCATTTCAAAACATGCAGAAGTGACTTTTTTTCAGTGAAACTGGGCTTTTCTTTCACCACCATACATTTATTAGATTTACTTATTTTTATACTGAACTATGGATACCAGCATGGTTGGGCTGCCAAGGCAAATATATATATATATATATATATATATATATATACCAGATGTAGATATTCGGCACTCCCAATGTAGTAAAATGTAGAGCTTGCCTGGTGCCCTCCTGAGCTTCAAAAAGCAAACATATCACAATCGATAGGCGGCACTCTAGGACTTTTCAAAAATCAAGAACATACGTGACCCTGTTCTGACAGCTTAACGTTTCGGTTTAATGTAACCGTTGTTTTTTGGTAATAGCATATCTATTTATATTAGAAGGGATTAGGTACTTGGTTTGTCTTTTTTGGAGGCACAAGTATTATTTATATATTTTTAAAAAGATTATTATTATTATTATTATTATTATTATCCCGAAAAAAAATTGCGTGGGGTCCCCCCTCCAAAGCATAACCAGCCTCGGGCTCTTCGAGCCGGTCCTGGTTCTAAAAATCCGGGGAAAAAACGGACAGAGGATCCCCCGTATTTTTAAAACCAGCACTGGGCTCTGCGCCTGGTGCTGGTGCAAAAAATACGGGGGACAAAAAGAGTAGGGGTCCCCCGTATTTTTTACACCAGCATCGGGCTCCACTAGCTGGACAGATAATGACACAGCCGGGGGTCACTTTTATACAGTGCCCTGCGGCCGTGGCATTAAATATCCAACTAGTCACCCCTGGCCGGGGTACCCTGGGGGAGTGGGGACCCCTTCAATCAAGGGGTCCCCCCCCAGCCACCCAAGGGCCAGGGGTGAAGCCCGAGGCTGTCCCCCCCATCCAAAGGCTGCGGATGGGGGGCTGATAGCCTTGAGAAAATTTTAAGAATATTGTTTTTTCCAGTAGTACTACAAGTCCCAGCAAGCCTCCCCCGCAAGCTGGTTCTTGGAGAACCACAAGTACCAGCATGCGGGAGAAAAAGGGCTCGCTGGTACCTGTAGTTCTAATGGAAAAAAATACCCAAATAAAAACAGGAGACACACACCGTGACAGTAAAACTTTATATCACACATGTCGACACAAACATACTTACCTATGTTGACACGAAGCAGTCGGTCCTCTTCTCCAAGTAGAATCCACGGGTACCTGAAAATAAAAGATAATTATACTCACCTGATCCAGGGTCCAGATTATAATCCACGTACTTGGCAAAACAACAAACCGAACACCCGGACCAAACGGACTGAAAGGGGTCCCATGTTTACACATGGGACCCCTTCCCACGAATGCAAAGACACCCCCGTGACAGCTGTCACAGAAGTGTCTCTTCAGCCAATCAGGAAGCGCCACTCCGTGGCACTCACCTGATTGGCTCTGTGCGCGTCTGAAGTGACAGAAGCGCATCGCACAGCTCCCTCCATTAGTTTCAATGGTGGGAACTTTCCGGTCAGCAGTGGGATTACCCGCGGTCAGCCGCTGACCGTGGGTGACCTCACCGCTGACCGGACAGTTCCCACCATTGAATGTGTGTGTGTGTGTGTGTGTGTGTCAGTGTTTGTGGGTGTGACAGTATGTGTGTATACCAGTGTATATGAGTGTGTCAGTGCACATACATGTGTATCAAAGTGTATATGTGTGTGTGTATCAGTTTACATATGTGTGTATCCGTTATATATGTGTGTGACAGTATACGTGAGTGTGTCAGTGTATATAGGTGTGTCTCAGTGTGTGTGTGTGTGTGTGTGTGTGAGTGTGTATATATGTATATGTCAGTATGTGTGTATCTCACAGTGTATGAGTGTGTCACAGTGTCTATACAGTACGTGTCTATCACAGTGTATATATGTGTGTCTATCACAGTGTATATATGTGTCTATCACACTGTATATATGTGTGTATCAGTGTACATATGTGTCAGTGTGTATGTGTGTGTGTATATATATATATATATATATGTATATGTGTGTGTGTATATCAGTGTACATATATGTGTCAGTGTATATGTGTGTCAGTGTGTATGCGTGTCACAGTGTGTATACATGTGCGTGTCAGTGTGTATTCATGTGCGTGTCACAGTGTGTATACATGTGCGTGTCACAGTGTGTATACATGTGCGTGTCACAGTGTGTATACATGTGCGTGTCACAGTGTGTGTTTGCATCACAGTGTACATGTGTGTGTGCGTGCGAGTCACAGTGTGTATGTGTACGTGCGTGTCACAGTGTGTGTGTGTGTGTGTGTGTGCATGTCACAGTGTGTGTGTGTCACAGTGTGTGTGCGTGTCAGTGTGTGTGCGTGCGTGTCATAGTAGGGGTGTGCACGTGTGTGTCAGTGTGTGTGTGCTTGTCAGTGTGCGTGCATGTCACAGTGTGTGTGCGTGCGTGTCAGTGTGTGCGTGCATGTCACATTGTGTGTGCGTGCGTGTCACAGTGTGTGTGCGTGTCACAGTGTGTGTGCGTGCATGTCAGTGTGTCTGTGCGTGCATGCCAGTGTGTGTGCATGTCACAGTGTGTGTCTATCACAGTGTATGTTTGTATCACACACTGTGATACAAACATACACTGTGATAGACACACACTGTGACATGCACACACACTGGCATGCACGCACAGACACACTGACATGCACGCACACACATGTGTGTCATATATGTGTGTGTCAGTCTATGTGTGTATATCAGTGTATATGTGTGTCATATATGTGTGTGTCAGTATATGTGTGTATATCACAGTGTATATGTATGTGACAGTATATACGTGTGTGTCAGTGTATATATGTGTGTGTGTATCAGTGTATGTGTGTGTGTGCATATCACAGGAGGATGGAGGCTGTGCCCTCTCTGCGGCCGATGGAGGCTGGCAGCGCTGTAGCTGGAGCCGGTCCCAGCAACTGAACTCAGCGGCGGGATGGACGAGGCGGCGGTGAGGAGATCCCGAAGCAGGACAGAGGCTGGTGACCGGAGGGGGGAAAATGAACTGTGCGGGAGGCTGGAGGGATAGAGGCTGGCGGACGGTGCGTTGAGGGAGGCTGGAGGGATGGAGCTTGGCAGCGGAACGCGATGGACGAGGCGGCGGTGACGGCTGTGAGACAGAGGCGGCGGTGACGGCGGTGGGACAGAGGCTGGCGGCCGGAGGAGGATTGAGTCTGGCGGCCAGTGCAGACACGGACGGACGGTGCGGTGGGGCTGGCGGCTGGGCAGTGGCGGGTCACTGTGGCTGAGGCGGGTAAGGTGGCCGGAGAGGTATGGAGCAGAGAGGGTCCTCTGCAGTCCAGAGACAGAAGTAGGCGGACACTAGCAGGCAGTGTCCGCCTACTGATCGTTCAGTTCTCCCTACACCTGAACGATTAGTTGGGAAAATCAAACAGGTTTGATTTTCCCAACTAGTTGGACAGACCGTTTCTGGCCGTTTCTAAGCGTGTGAGAGCAAACGGCTGATAATCGTTTGCTCCCACACACTGCCAGATTATCTTTCCAACCAGCCAAAAAGTTGGCTCGTTGGAAAGATATCGTCCTGGTGTATGGCTAGTCACAACGCAATGCAACTAAGGCACACCAGGAGTGCTGATTAATTTGATATGTGGAACTTTTATATCTGTGTGCAACTGAGTCTCTGAATATGCATAGGAGGTGCTACGATGCAGTGGCCACAGGTTTTTTTTATTCATACCAACTTGTGCTTCATATACAGTTTCACATAATATACAATGATCACATGTCAAATTATCAGCACAGCTAACTGTCAACATGGTGAGTTCTTGGCTCCATAGGGGATGTTGCAAGGTACAGTGGCTCCAAGACAGCAGGGGTCATATGGGAATATACTTGCTTATAAAAGAACCAGCAACTGTTCTGTAGCCAGGCCTTTATTTTAAAGTCCACAATAATAGGGTTTAGGGTTTTGGCAACTCACACCCAGGGGTGCCACCTCATAGTCTCTAAATCAACAATAAGGGTACTTTTCTTGAGGGATCTGGAAGCTGGCTATCTGCTGCACAGTCCCTGGCTAGGCATTATGGTGCCATCAGTGGAAAGGACTCATGGCTTGGAGTGCAGTGTGTTATGTTAGTCACTGACTTGGTTAAGGGGTGAAATTCTGCTAAGGTACCTTGATGAACGCATCACCAGTCCTGTGTGAATTTATACAAATTTTCTCCAGTGAACTACTTTACTATCTCTCCTGTGTGGAATGACTGATAATTTTGCTGTGTGGAACTCTTTGGAATTGTGCAGACTAATTTGCTATCACTCCTGTGTGGAATCACTGATAGAGTAGTTTTGCTGTGGGGAAAGGTTTGTTTTTATCTTCTATGTGGAATTGTTATGAAACTACTGTCTATCCTCTACAAGGACTGGCTATTTAGAACACTACCTGCATATTGTTTTTACACTATATGTACCTCTTGTTTTTGTATATTATCTATTTCTGTGTGCAGGGACATTATATGTCACTTTTTTTTTTAAATGCCTAAAAAAAAATATATACTACATACAGGGAGAAATTCAATTAGATACAGGGTTTACTCCACAGCAAATTGAACATGCTGCCCATTTCATTTATCTGAAGAATCCACGCGCTAATCCCAAGAGGCAGGAATTTTCTCCACAGCCTCAGGAGCTGCAAGGAAAATTAGCATTAAAATGTAGACTCGTGCATGGGTAAACACATACATTTCAGACACTATAAAAGACAAAGATACCTTTCAGGAACATTGGGCATGTCCCATAGGTGAGTGTCTATTTTATAAGACAAATCAGCAAGTGTTGTAATCCTGTGTTACATGATGTATATATAAAGAACCAAAAGAAACCTATGAACGCATCTCATTTTAATGAGGTCAGTTGAGAGGCTTCAGAACAATACATGGAAAAGATAACATATGTATTTCATTGATGTTTTTTCCTTGTTCTTTTTCTTTGAATTCTGTGGATAATATAGGACATCCAGAGTCTCCTGGGGATTGAAAAGAAAGATCACAATACTAGCAGCGCTTGTGGACCACTCCCTTTTTGGTTTTACATACATTCCAGAATGTGGCACAAAATCTATGGGTTAGCACGTGTTAACCCATGATTTATTGCACAGGAAAATGCTGATTAATTGAATAGCTCTGAGCATGAAACCAGGAGCTATTCCCCATGTTCAAAAACCCTGTGCCTAATTGAATCCCCCCCCCCTCACAGTGGGGCCAGGAGCAGCATATTGCTAGTTTTGGCACTGCACATGTTCTGGAATCAAGGTAAGTATGGGCAATGTAGAATTTCAATCTCCACTTAGGACTAAAATAATGTAATTGGGCTGTTTGGACAGTCTAGGTTCTGCAAGCCAACCTTGCAGAAACTAGACTGCAGGAAATGACAATGTAAGTGGATATATTTTTATTAGCTAATTGTTTTTAAATATCATGAATTTGATCAATTGTTAACTATAAAATTATTTTATCCTAGTGCACATCATTTCTTTTTCATCCTCCTTGAAATCAATTTTTTTTGTTTCTTTTTCCATTTAATGGACTTATTTTGCCTTCTTATGCTTAATTTTATAGATTCTTTGCACTGTTTTTCTTCAGTTGACTGGAATTTATGTTATGTTTATTTATATTCTAGTACTCACCCAACAAGTATTTCAGTGCACACTAACAAACAATTTAAATATGCAGAAACAAGCTGATGAATATGTTTCTTTGTTCATAATCCATAAAATTGGAGTCTAAGTAGTTTGTCAATTATATATATTTTTTATAATATTTGGAATAAGAAGATATGCTGTCCTTGCTCAGGCTTTAGATGCAATACACTCAAGAAATATAATTTGCAACATAAATCTGTTCTCTGTCAAATAGGATTATTCCATTGCTCTCTTTTGCTAATAAAGCAATATGTATTATGCATTTATGTCATTGATATATCATGTTTAGAAAGAAGTATTCACAAACATGATGGTTAACATACAAAGTGATTTGCAACAAGGTGGGAATTAATTTCCATGCCTTAATGTAGTTTGCTCTCTGAAATGAATGAGGTCACATCTTTGTTCCATTAATCCTAAATTCTGAGCCTTTTTAATTAAGTTTAACATGCATTACATTCTTCATTGCAAACAACATGATAATCTGAACTGTGAATCTGCTAGACAACAAAGGGAATACAACCATGTTTCTGTTTCAGAACAAGACACCAGTCTACTTTTTAATTGTTTGTAAATTGAGTTGTATACATCCAAATTGTTACTCACGCTCTGTAAAATATTTCCTACACATTTAACAGATTGATAGTGCATTGATATGCTGTGATGACTCAAACCCATTATCACTTGTAATATTGTGGGAAATTTAACAGTAACATGAGGTACATCTATATTAATGTAATAAAAATGATTAAGATACCATTATCTTGCAACATGCTTACTCACTATTAAATTCTCATTTATTGCTACAATTTTTATTACAGCTTAGTCTATTTTATAGGGAATTTTAATGTCAGCTAATTATACATGCTTGCCTTTAACAAACTACAGTAATTAAGGCTACAATCAAATGCATGTTTTTCACACATCCTGTGTGACCTTCTGGAGACTTTGAAAACTGGGGAACTTTCAGCTATAGCTAGACATTACTGACTAGGTACTTGTTTTTTCAGCTGTGATGGCATTAGAGAAGGATCAGTGCAGGTCTCTGTCACGCTCTTGGGTGTTGCATACAATATACAGTAAGTAATGCAGAAAAACTGGCCACAAATTGAGGTCTATATACAGATGTATACAGATATATAAAGTTTGAGTTAAGGTCTTTTTTCACTCCTGCGCATCTGATTTGGAGATTCTATGCTGACAGTATAAGTAATTTAGAAACTGAAAGCTTATGATTTCTGGAAGCATGCATGAAAAAAATGGGAAATACTGTAAGAGTAATGGTAAAACATACCTTGGTTAACTCTTTTTCTTTGAGGTCCATAGGATCCACAGGGATCCACTTGGGGTGTAATGGAGGAGGCCAGGATCAGGCATCAGTTATACTTTTCACTCCCAAGATGCCTTGATCCTTCTGCCTCATACCCTGTCCAAAGCTCAGGCTCTTCAGTTTTAGTTGCCAAGTCCAAAGCAGGAGCAGGACAGGAGAGAAGGAAGGGTGGTACACACAGATAACACACTCTCACAATCAGGAGATGGGAACTGGTGACCGAGAAGAATTACCCATTGAAGCCAGGTGTGTCAGGATGGGCTCCCTGTGGATCCTATGGACCTCAAAGAAAAATAGGTAATCAAGGAAAGTTTTAACCATAACTCTTACTTTCTTCTTCAGGGTCCATAGGAATCCACAGGGATTACCTTGGGGATGTCCCAAAGCAGTTTAATTAGGAAGGGGATGCTCCTCATCTGAAAAGAGAGCAATGCTACCTTACGTTGAAAGGATGAAGCTGTAAAGGATAGCGATGCTCCTTAAGTGGAAAGGAGAATGTTGCATTCAAAATGAGAGGCGAATGTATAAATGGTGTTAAACCTAAGAAATGTGTGGACAGAGGAGCACGTAACTGCCTTGCACAATTGTTCAGCAGACAACCACAGCTGGTGGCCCATGAGGGTCCCACAGATCAAGTGGAGTGAGCAGAGACTGTCTCTGGCACAGGGAGACCAACTTGTGTATAAACATGTAAGATAGTCATGTGAAGCCATCTAGCCAGGGTCTGTTTGTGAGCTGTCCAGATTAGCAATGTCAAATACATAGAGGACAAACAATGAATCCATCTTTCTGAAGGAACTGGAATGGTCCACGTAGACCCAAGAGCATGGACTATATCCAGAGAAGCATCTCCAAGGGAGAGGCCCGGCAAGTCGAAAAACAGCACAACAATGTCTTTGTTGACGTGGAAATGGGAGACCACACTGGGGCGATAACCCCATTTGTCCTGAGGACTGCTCTGACCTGATGGAAGACCAAATACAGAGAGCAGCAAGAAAGCTCTCCTAAATCTGACACCCTTCTTGCTGAAGCAATTGCCAAGAGAAACAGGGTCTTTGTAGATAACAACTTGAGGTCCGCAGAGTTCAGAGGTTTGAATGGTGACTGTTGCAAGGCACGAAGAACCAATGACAAATCCCAAGGAGCCACCAGGTGGACAAAGGGAGGCTGAATTCTAAGTACTTCTTGAAGGAAAGCACAAAAGTCTGATTACTAAGCAATTTGTTTTTGGAACCAGACTGACAAGGCCAAGACCTAAATATTAAGAGATGCGAGCTAGAGGCCAAGGCCTAAACCAATTTTGAGGAAGGCTGAGATCCTTAATATTCTAAATACTTGAGGATCATGTCTTCTGAGCACACCCCTGGAAGTAGGAATGCCAGATTCGGTAATAGGTATGGGCAGAGGATGGTTTAAGTGCCCATTGCATAGTCTAATTACGGAACCTGAACAACCCTTAGACTTTAAGATGACTGATTCAAGAGCCACACCACCAAAGACAATTGAGCTAATGTAGGTCCGGGTGTAGGCAAGGACAGATGGAATTCCCATTTGACGGTTAGTGCATCCCTGGAGGCGGGGTCTGGATCTCTTGTCCTGGACCCATATACGGTTACTTTGTGGTTGTGTCTGGAGGCCATTAAATCCACTTCCAAATGACTCCACTTGTTCACTAGAAATTAAAACACCTCAGGGGGTAGAGACCACTCCCCAGCATGAACATTCTGGCAATGGGATTAGTATTATATCCCGTGTCCGGGATGCCGAATGCCAAGATCCCAACTTCAGCATCCCAAGCAGTGGAATGCCGGCAGGGGGTGAGCGCAAAGAAGCCTCTTGCAGGATCGGTGGTGAGCTATGTTCACCACGGGTTCTATTCTCCCTCTAAGAGTGTTGTGGACACCCATAGAGGGGTGATCACCTACCTTGCCAGTATACCAGCGGCGGTATGATTGCCCTGTCGGGATCCCAGTGTTAGTATTGTGAAAGATCCTGACTATTGGTATGCTGACCGTATACCCTGGCAACTGAGGAAGTCTGCTTCCCAGTTGAAGACTCCCGCTGTCCGACTTCCACCTCTGTAGGAGCAAGTGTTATAGAGGCCTGGAAAGGAACTGAGCATAGTTCACCATGTTAAAGGTGGATACCAGTGAGCCCAATACCTGTATTTCTGAGTGAATGGTCACTCTGTGCCTTTCAGGAACTTTCGTACTGTCACACTACGGCCGCGGCGGCGGCCGCCGCGCGCTGGGTCTACAGGGGTTTCTCCTCCGGTGGGCTCCTGCTCCCGGCATCCTGCTGGCATGTCTCTTGGATCCTGGGTGCCGCCATTGTGCCCAGCGACCATGTGGGCAACATGGAGCAATGGCGCAGCCAGAGCTCTCTACTCCAGTCAGAAGACAGGGCGGGCTATTCAAAAGGAAGCACTGGGCAAAGCTCCGGTGCCTGAATATCATCACTCCATAGCTTCTCCAAGGCTCACACTGCAGCTCACAGAAATCCCAGTGCTTCCAGCAGCCCAGCGTGTCTCTCAGCTCACAGAAGTCCCAGTGCTTCCAGCAGCCCAGCATGTCTTCCAGCTCAAGGAGTCCCAGTGCTCACATAGCTCCTGTGCTTCCGGCATCTATTTCTTCATTCTGAGTTCTTCATCATTGTTCTCAAATCATCACTCATTTTTTTCATTCAGAGTTCTTCAACATCGTTTTCAAGTCATCGTTCTTTCTTCATTCAGAGTTCTTCAGCATCATTCTCAAGCATTAATTATTTATAAATCTGCACGAGGAGGACCTACATACAGCCGTCTTTATTACGACCCAGCTCTGGTTCTTCTTCCCGACCATCGGAGGAGACCCCCGAGTCCTCAACTCCCTCATGCCAAGGTGACATGTACTCACAAGTGCAATGTTGCAATTTTGTCCTGTGGCAGGAATATTCTTTGCAACTGAGAATCCAAAAGGCTCCTAGATGTAGCATCCTCTGAGAGGGCATGAGAGATTTCTTCAAGTTGATTAGCAACTCGTGGCTTTGTAGAAAGGCCATGACAATCTGAAGCTATTAGCTGAGGAGTTCAGGCGAGGGAGCCAGAATTAGTATGTTGTCTAGATAAGGGAGTATTCTTTTTTCCTGATGACATAGGTGAGCAGCCATGACAGCCATTATCTTGGTGAATACCCACGGGGCCATTGACAGGCCAAAGGGCACAACCTGAAACTGGAAATGGTGCTGCAAGACAGAAGACCAGAGACACTGCTGATGTGAGGGTCCTATAGGTACACAGAGGTAAGCATCCTGTATATCCAGGGAGACCATATAATCTCCAGGTTGCATAGCCAGTACTATGAACTATAGAGTTTCCATACAGAACATGGGTACTTTCAGATATTTGTTCAGCCCCATGAGATTGAGGATGGTCCGATGAGACCCATTGGGCTTTTGTACCAGGAAAAGTGTTAAATAAAAATCCTTTCCTTATTGAGAGATGGGAACCGGTACAATCATGCCAGATTATAGTAGAGAGTGAATGGCTAATTGCAGAGCCATGGTGTTGGTGCGGTCACTGGAAGGGTTTTGTTATAAAGTAGTGTAGGGGAGGGCATCTCATAAAGAAAGGGTGTACCCATGGAGACTACTGCTTGCACCCAGGTGTCTGTTGTTATCTGACACCAATAGTGTGTGAACTGAAGAAGTTGACCTCCCACCCTGGGGTCTCCTAGGTGGAGGCCTGTCCCATCAGGCTGAATGTGTAGCCTCATGCTTAGTAGCTGGACATCTGGCAGCCCAGGCCTGCTTGGCATTGGATTTGGAAGTCTTTTCTGGGTGCGGCAGCCTCTGGAAGGCTTGACCTCTGGACTTGCCATGGGGACGAAATTACCAAAAGGAAGAGGTCCTATGTTTAATAGAGTAGGCAAGCTATTTTGGAAGCTGACAAATCAGCAACAATCTTGTCTAATTCAGGGCCAAACAGGTAACTCCCCAGTATTACTAGAAGTGTTGTGAGACACTATGTTGTGTTTTCAGGCATTGTGTTGAAACAACAACCCATGACATAGAGAGAGGAGAAGGTATGTACCTTTGTCTAGCACAGTATAGAATGCTTTCTATTTTATGCAAGCAACTGAAACCATTTGAATAGTAACCACTGAAGTGATTTCAAACACCACAGCCTGAGTCAAGGGATTCCCTTTATTTAACTACTGGAAAAGCAGCTTGAGAAACGGAATGAGGTGATGAATCAAAGTGATTCCGTTAAGTATGTTGGACTTGTATATCTGAATTTGCTTTGCCAGGACCAAAGGGTTGTAAAAATCTTGCAAATTGATCACTACATTTTGGTAACCATGCTTGAGCCTAGGTTGTACATGTATACCACTCACTGTCTTGGAGGGCACAACAATAAATGCCGATTTTGTTATACTGTATAGGCTGTAACATGTATTTTAGCCTATGGGCCATTTCACACCAGCCAGTCAGCCAGTTTGGCTTTTTACCATAGCTGGAATTTAGTTAAATGCAGAACTGCTTATGTCCTTTCAACACTGTGTTTCAGCTGGGACTATCCACTGGAAAGGCCAGCTGCAGGTCCATGGCAATTGCATCCAAACAGGACAGTGAAGCACATGCTTCAATAGAGGCTTTCACACACACCAGTTTTTCTGGAAGCTGTGAGCTTCTGCAGCTATTCCCCGCCCCCAATTTTACATCACAGCTATTCACCATCGGCTAAAAGCCATTGCATGTAAAAGGCACTGCCGGACAGAAATAAACCGGATGACTCTTGTCCGTTTTTTTGCCGGCTGGTGAAAGCCGGTGTGTGTGAAACAGGCCTATGTGTCTTGCATTTTCGATGGTTCTCTGAGATATTATGTCTCCATTTGCAAATGTTATCAGTTTGTCAACTGCACTGCTAAATACAGAGAATATAACAAAAAAAACTTAAAACTTGAACTATTGGCACTAATGTTTAAAACTTGAACTATTGGCACTAATATTTAGTTCAGGTTTAGTTCAGGTTTTAAAGTTTAAATGGGATATCATTTAGATACACAGTTTCAATTGATTTAAAGTCATCAACAGGTGACTTTAAATCATATAGGATGATCGACTTATTATGCAATCAAAATTCTGTCAGTCGGGATCCTGACAGTCAGAAGACTGACGGTAGGATCCAGACAGCCAGAATCACAACAGCACTTGCTGGGAGGGTTAAGGTCAGGCTGCAGGAGAGGTTGGAGTTAGGCTGCTGGAGCAGGGGGTGTGAATAAGGCTAAGCTGCAGAAGGGGACAGTTAGGGATAGGCTGTGAGTAGGGTAGGAAAGGGACAGAACTATTTCTAGAAAATTTGGCTCCCAGTGTGATCAGTAAAAAATGTACACCCACATGCACATTATTAGATCTAAACATTTGCGCACACCAAAAATGGGTGTGCTATACATGTAATGCCCCTGACACTTTATTATTCCCTACAGTTATGCCCCTGACACTTGCTTGTTGCCAAGGGTTTCATGCTACAAACCACATCCTGTTTGGCGCTGCGCTCACTTCACGACACTGCAGCATCTCCCCGGCAGCTCCTGGCCCTTCCGGGTACCACTGTTTTCTCCTTTCCCTGACAGATGCTAGAGGAACTGTAGGACCTATTTCCTGTAAGTCGGCAACCATTTTGGGTGGGACATTTTCAGCAGTATTGCGTGCCCTGTGCTCATCCGGCCCTAGAAACAGCCCTGGTTAGGGACAGGAGAAGGGTTAATATACTTACCAGGATGCATCGGGATTCACTGTCAATCATCTAACTGTCAGGATTTTATATCCAACCCAGTGACTCCAACAAAGGGAAAGAAAGAGAAACGTGAAATTAAGCGACATGACATGACATGGGTTTCGGCCTGTTAAAGAGTTTAGACGGCAATACCATTTTAATTAGCTTGTTCAGTATCTCGTGGAAATGTTACTATCTCTTGTCATTTAATGCTTATATCAGAAACGGAGCATATTATAACCACAACATTACAATCCATATGTAGAGTCTGTAGAGTTTACCCGCAGTATAATTTATAAGTACATTTTAATAAATAACTCTGTGCCTGTTGCTATAAAAAAAAAAACAGCATCCTTCCTTCCAAAGTATTAAAAAAAAGCCTTTCAAAAGAACTTTAGGCTAAAAAAAACTATTCAAATTTTGCTCACTGATATTATCTAACAATTTTCTCATGTAAATTAGTGGTTCTCAAGCTGTGTGCCTAGGCACATTGGGGTGCCCCGGGACACTTGCAGGGGTGCTTTGGATGGATGGTCCAGGACCAGTTCAAATTATTTATGGTCAATTTATTAGGCAAAACCAGTGCTGGTGGTTGTCAATCATAAAATATGTGAACAAACCAAAGCAAATCTTATCCCTCACCACACAACTGAACCTAAGGATGACATACTGTACAAACAAGATTTACTTAATTTAATATTTCTTTCTAAATTTCTCAATAAGAAACTTTTGGCCTAGGGCTGCCATGAAAAGAATACTGATACTCCAGGGCGAAAGGTTCGAAAAAGTTTAGGAACCACTGACATAAATGATTATTGATACATGTACAGAAAATGACATGAGTTTTTTTTGACAATCCCCTGCTCACATTTGGTGTCAATTAGCCAGTCCTTAAATGCATACAGTATATTATTACTGTACATCACAAAAGTATGTAATTACCAACCATATAAAAACTAGTACATGTAAAAGTACACATTAAAACACAATTGCATTACACAGGATCAGTATCACTAATTGTCTCCATTTAACAAAACAAACTATCAATCCAATGGGAGTTCCTTATTAAAAACATACATGTTCACGGGAGGCAGTTTTATGACCGGCGGTCAGGAGTCCACCGGTCATAATATCAATGTTGGAATCCCACCCCCATACAATCCTGACATTCAGCATGCCGACTAAGAGGGACTATTCCCACTCCATAGATTGAGAATATAACCTGTGGTGAGCCCTCAAGATGCTTTGTTCCTCTAGCCCCCCCCCCCCCACCGGCCATCTGCGAGCCGGGATTCTAGCGTATGTATCACGCATACCAAACCCCATGTTCACTGCTGGAAAAATCTATTTAAAGTCATATATACTAATTGGGGGGATTTCAATAAGCTCCTGAGCCTCCATAGGACCTTGCACGATGACTTGCAAATGCGTTCGGGAGCCTTTGCTGTTTTCTTCTTGTACCTCTAAAGCATAAATCAGTATAAACATACTGCAAAGGCTCTGTTTAAAGTTATGTAGATTGACCATGACTGGTATAATTTTATACTGTACCTTAAAGGCCTTAACCCCTGAAAGATAAATTTGGGGGGCCTTTACCCTCTAACATAGGACTCAGTGGGTACTTTGTAATTATTCCATTAATTGGGAATACAGAAATTGTCTAAAGGCCTAATTCAGGTTTGTAAGCAAAGCAAAAAAGCACCCAACTGGGCAAAACCATGCTGCATTGCAGGTGGAGCAGATGTAACATGTGCAGAGAGATTTATATTTGGATGGGTTATATGGTTTCTGTGCAGGATAAATACTGGCTGCTTTTGCATGTAACCCACAAATGTTATACAGTTTTATTTAGCTATCTACAATTTAGATTTCAGCTTGAACACACTCTACCAAAAACTACACCTCTCTGCACGTTATATCTGCCCCACCTGCAGTGCAACATGATTTTGCCCAGGTGTGTGCTGTTTTGCTTTGCTAACAAACCTGAATCGGGTCCTCCTAAGTTCCTACTCTCATGAGAAGCTATACTAAGTTCTGTTTCATATGAATGAAAAGTTTTATTTAAATCTAAACAATTAAGTACTCATTTTAATGTTGTAATATAAAGAATGTTGTTTCATTACAACATAAGGTATAGATTTTTACTGTTTGTCTACATATACTGTATGTTGGTTTTTATGTAATAAATGTTTTAAAGTCAAGTATCCTTTGTATTAATAAAACAAGTTAGAGCTTTGATTCATTTTTTAACAGATGCACTAGAACAGTGAAGTTTTTTAGTTTATGTCTATAGTGAAAAGAAAGGGGTTTTACATCCATTAACTGTCATTTGTGGCTCTGCATTAAAATTATATAACATTAGAGCCAGGGTTTGTGAATTCTTTTTACACTGTTTTTTTCATTTTGAAACAAAGTTATAGATCTGTGCCAACTGTAACTCACTGGCTAACTAACTAAGGGGTCTATTTACTAAGCCTTGTACGGAGATAGAGTGGATGGAGATAAAGTAACAGCCAATGAGCTCCTAACTGCCATGTTACAGCCTGTGTTTGAAAAATAACAGTTAGGAGCTGGTTAGCTGGAACTTTATCTCCGTCCACTTTAGGTCCGTTCAAGGCTTAGTAAATAGACCCTAAGTGTGAAACACACTTATCCCTTCTAATAATGCAGTAAACATTTTCGCTGGTTAGTGAAAAAGTGCATAAATCATTAAATAAAAAATGCAGACACTTTTAAAAAAAAGAAAATAGGAATTTTTGGTCACTTACCATTGAATCCTTTTCTAATAAATAAATAAATAAATAAATAAATAATATTAAGCAGGCTGGATGTCACCGGACCATAGGATTGAAGGTTGGGGCTGGAGCTGGCACAAGAGTTAAACTGTAGATTTAAAAAAAGTAAATTGTTCCTCCCTGTAACCCCATAATGTCAGTACAAAAAGAGTCCAGTAAGGTGTACTAGCAACCCTGTTAAAATGGTTAGCTTAAAACAAACCCTTAGGGAAAAGATGGACCAAAACCTTGCACGACTGAGCATGAGGGAGGGAATGCAGTGTCACTCAGGCAGCTTAAGAGGAAATGATTAATTGGTGATACCGCTTTCACATCACAAACCCAGGTCCGACCCAGCCTTTGAATCTGGGTCTGACCTGGGTCCGAGCAGCCTCAGACCAGGGTCACCCATGTTAAACAATGTGAAGTGATTTAAAATGGACTTTTCTGGCTCATATTGAGGAGGTTTCAAATAAATAAAAGAAGGGGCTGGGAACTGCTCTGACACATAAACAGCCAATTAGAATTTTTTTTTTGAGACCTGGGATGAATATCCTGGGTCAGAGGCTTTCACACTGCACAGCGACCCGGGTCCGACCCATGTTTAACCCTTCTTTTAACCTGGGTTGTAATACAAGGTTGCTCGACCAGGGTTATTCACTTTGGAGCTTTCACACTGCACCTCGACTCGGGTCGACATGGTATCAATGGCGGTATAAGTGACGAAAAATCATATTTATCTTGCAGCAAGGTTGGGCAACAGGGATTTTCCATTGCCACTCAGGCTGCCTAACCAGAAAACGATACGTCAAAAGTAGCATTACCTGAGACAAAAACATGAAAATGAGCAAATGTGTTGACAGAAGACTGGGTAGCTGCATATCAGTCTTGTTCTGCCAAATCCCCATGTCGCGCAGCCCAGGAGGTTGCCACCACCCAAATGGAATGTACTGACACCCGGTTTGGTATCCAAGTAATTCCACAAAACTCAGCAGAGCCAGATCATCCAGGTCTCAGAGTTGCTGAAGGAGAAAAACAGATAGACAAATTCCATGTTTAAATGTAAAACTAAACCTACTTTCAGTTACAACATAAGGACCATATGGAGAATCACTCTATTGACATGGAAGATGAGAAAAGGCAGCTTGCAAGACAAAATCCTCTAACACGGACAAACGCTGAGCTAAGTCAAGAGCCTCAAATAAGCCAGGTAATGAACTTAAGATTCACTGAATGTAAAGGCTCAAATGAAACTTGTTTAAGAGCTGATAGAACTAGATTAAGAATCCATTGCACTTCCGGTGGACAAAATGGTGGTTGAAGACACATCATGCCATAAAAAAGGTTTGTACCTCTGGTAGAAGGGCCAAACACTGCTGCAAATATTTTTACAGGTCTGAAACTGTACTTTGAAAGGACAAAGCTTTACCTGGACTCCACCCCCCCCCCCCCCCTTCTCCACAAAGGAAGGACAAGAAATGAGAATGGTGAAACTTGGAGGTATGAACCCCTTTTCTGTTTGAAGCACAAGATGCAGAGTATCCATACTCTGTTATAAGTGCAGGACAAAACTGGTTTCTAGGTATTCAGGATAGTCCAGACTACTAAGAGTGAAACACCTGTAGCTTTCAAAAGCTTGGTTCCTAAAAACAAGAAATAAAGTCAAATGAGGAAGGTCCTCATGTAAAAGTGGACCTTGTCATAACAGGTCAGATCGAAGTGGAAGACACCACCTGAAATCTGCTAATGTTTTAAAATGCTGGCATATCGTGACCTGCGTGGCAAGTTAGTATTACCATCACCAGTTGATCTATGGTATGCTAAAAAACATATTACTACACAAAGACTGCATACCAGCCCACAAAAACCTGACCTCTCTCCTGAGGTACCTAAACAAGACTGGCATTATGCAGTTGCAGGGGGAGGAGCTTAATTTTAAAGCTGCAGTTTAATTTAAGTGCTATCTCCAGCTCCAACTAGCAATCCCATGGTCTAGTGTCCCCCAGCCTTGCTGCAAGAGAAATATTACATTTATTTATTATTTATTTTAATATTATTGTAAGTTTTAATTTTTAGATATTATTATTATTTTCTTTTTTGTTTTACAAAGCTAATTCATGCCTGCCTTTCATGGCATTAAAAAATGGTCGCTAATTATCACAAAAGTTTATATTTTGTAGTCCTTCTGCCTTGTATGGTTCTACATAAAGTTTGCAATTTGGAAATCCATAATTCTGGACAATATTATAACAATAAGGTTGATGTTGTAGTTTGCTTTGTACTACTTCTGGTTTCTGTAGCACTATTTAAACACCGTAAGTTAATTTCAAAGCCACATCCCTGATAAATCTGGTGGTACAATGAGACATGCTGGGTGGCTGTTTATTATAATGGACCATTTGTAGGATAATTCAGAATCCACCAAGAGCTTGCACCCAATATGGATGACATGGGATAGCTGTGGATTCCAAACTGTATGTGAATTGGACAGTGTTTCTATGAAATTTTTTTTTATCAATTTATTTTATTAAAAATATAAGTTGATGTACTACACAATGGGTAATGCACATAGAACACGTATATTTGGTGACTATATGAGGCCATACTCTAAAATAATTACACTATCAGTACCCTCTTGCATGCGATCACAATCGAAGTCCTCATGCACCATGCAGAGGCGTGCACGCAGGGCCGGTGCAAGGGTGTTTGGCGCCCCCCCTGCAAACTATAAATTTGCACCCTCCCATACTTAATAAAGGGACAGTGCCCGCTGAAGTCACACGCCGCAAAAAAAGGGTTGAGCATGGCCACACAATAGTACCAATTCAAATTACTCCACACAGTAGCACAATCTTGTTCATATTACATCGCACATAGCGCACATAGAGGGGACTCAATGCGCCACTGTCGGTATTCCAACTGTCAGGATTCCCGCATCAGTCTCCTGACCGCTGGGATCCCAAATGTCGGTAAATCATATCAAATCCATCTTGTTAACAAATGTGGCAGGCTGGCAGCTAGGAGTGCAGTGCTTAACTTACTGTACTGCTGGACACGGGCCTACTTTGCGTCCGACTGGGGTGGCATCACTGGTGTGTGTGGTGGAGCTCCCTTTCTGCTGGCTGGGGGCTTTTGTCGCTCTAACAGCTGTGCTAGCGGGTTTTCTGTAATGCAAGAAAGCTGTGATGGGTAACGCGCTAAGGGGGATGGGGCCATAGGTGACAAGTGTCCCCACAGAGAATCTTCCCACTATAGGTGACCTGACAGTGCTTGAAGTGGCGGTATGCCATACCACTGTATACCGTCCCACTTCGAGCACTGTATATATATACACTGCTCAAAAAAATAAAGGAAACACTAAAATAACACATCCTAGATCTGAATGAATGAAATATTCTTATTAAATACTTTATTCTTTACATAGTTGAATGTGCTGACAACAAAATCACACAAAATTATCAATGGAAATCAAATTTATTAACCCATGGAGGTCTGGATTTGGAGTCACACTCAAAATGAAAGTGGAAAAACACACTGCAGGCTGATCCAACTTTGATGTAATGTCCTTAAAACACGTTAAAATGAGGCTCAGTAGTGTGTGTGGCCTCCACGTGCCTGTATGACCTCCCTACAATGCCTGGGTATGCTCCTGATGAGGTGGCGGATGGTCTCCTGAGGGATCTCCTCCCAGACCTGGACTAAAGCATCCGCCAACTCCTGGACATCTGTGGTGCAACGTGACATTGGTGGATGGAGCGAGACATGATGTCCCAGATGTGCTCAATTGGATTCAGGTCTGGGGAACGGCCGGGCCAGTCCATAGCATCAATGCCTTCGTCTTGCAGGAACTGCTGACACACTCCAGTCACATGAGGTCTAGCATTGTCTTGCATTAGGAGGAACCCAGGGCCAACCGCACCAGCATATGGTCTCACAAGGGGTCTGAAGATCTCATCGCGGTACCTAATGGCAGTCAGGCTACCTCTGGCGATCACATGGAGGGATGTGCGGCTCCCCAAAGAAATGCCACCCCACACCATTACTGACCCACTGCCAAACCGGTCATGCTGGAGGATGTTGAAGGCAGCAGAATGTTCTCCTTGGCATCTCCAGACTCTGTCACATCTGTCACATGTGCTCAGTGAGAACCTGCTTTCATCTGTGAAGTGCACAGGGTGCCAGTGGCGAATTTGCCAATCTTGATGTTCTCTGGCAAATGCTAAATGTCCTGTACGGTGTTGGGCTGTAAGCACAACCCCCACCTGTGGATGTCGGGCCCTCATACCACCCTCATGGAGTCTGTTTCTGATCATTTGAGTAGACACATACACATTTGTGGCTTGCTGGAGGTCATTTTGCAGGGCTCTGGCAGTGCTCCTCCTGTTCCTCCTTGCACAAAGGCGGAGGTAGCGGTCCTGCTGCTGGGTTGTTGCCCTCCTACCGCCTCCTCCACATCTCCTGATGTACTGGCCTGTCTCCTGGTAGCGCCTCCATGCTCTGGACACTACGCTGACAGACACAGCAAACCTTCTTGCCACAGCTCGCATTGATGGGCCATCCTGGATGAGCTGCACTACCTGAGCCACTTGTGTGGGTTGTAGACTCCGTCTCATGCTACCACTAGAGTGAAAGCACCGCCAGCTTTCAAAAGTGACCAAAACATCAGCCAGTAAGCACAGGAGCTGAGAAGTGGTCTGTGGTCACCACCTACAGAATAACTCCTTTATTGGGGTGTCTTGCTAATTGCCTATAATTCCCACCTGTTGTCTATTCCATTTGCACAACAGCATGTGAAATTGATTGTCAATCAGTGATGCTTCCTAAGTGGACAGTTTGATTTCACAGATGTGTGATTGACTTGGAGTTACATTGTGTTGTTTAAGTGTTCCCTTTATTATTTTGAGCAGTGTATATATATATATATATATATATATATATATCAATACAGTAAAAGACCGGCACTCACTTAATGATCAGCATGGCGCCCAGTGCCCTCAGCAACGACAAAGTTAGACACATGAGAGAAGGAGAAGCGGCACTCACGGCTGGATATAAATAAGTACAGAGACCACAGCAATACGTATCAACGTTTCAATTCCAAAGAATTTTCGTCAGGATACAGATAACACATACCAAAATCGCTCACCTTATATCCCTCACCAATTGTGTCCAGGTGTGCTCGCTAGGCGGCCCGGTGGTCCGGAAGCGGCACCTAAGAACGACGTCACCGCGCATGCGGCTGACGTCAGTGCATCCCATCACCATGGTAACCCGGGAACGTGTGTACATAAGGAACTGGGGGAAATACAATGTCTACATATTGGAAAATGGTCACACTCCATATGCTATAATAAATAGAAAAACACATAGAGAACACACTGATATCTACTTAGCAATAATAGAAATAGATGAACCCAGAATAAACATTATATATGTTAGCTCAATACTCCATGTCCCCATAACGCAGCACCATGACATGGCACGACAGAGAGTGATTAATCAATTAAAACCAGACAAAGGTATCGCATCATTGAGCCCCCTCGGACTGATAGTGTCTAGACGAAAAATCCAACGGGATTCACATCTTAATAAAGCAGCCCCCCGATCACCGCCCCTCAACGACAGGGGAATATGATCGATCATCCTGTATTTTAAACTGACTAAACTATGTCTGGCAGCCACAAAGTGGTGAGCAACAGGTTGGTCGCTAGAGCCACTCGCTAATGCTAATCTAATAGCAGAACGGTGAGCCGTCATCCGCTCCTTAAATTTACGAGTAGTTTTACCTACATATACCAGTCCACAAGGACATACGAACTGATACACAACAAAGGTTGACTCACAAGTCAAATGATGTCTTATTGAAAATTTCCTGCGAGACCAAGGATGGCAGAAAGTTTCACCAGTAAGCATGAATTTGCATGTAGTACATGCACACTTAAAACATCCATGCGGTTTTTGTTGTAAGAATCCTGTAGAGGATTTACCTTTACCTGATATATCTGTTTTTACCAACATATCACGTAAATTCCTTGCACGCTTATAGCAAGGCATAAGTCTAGTGTCAGCCAGACCAAGATCACTGTCAGATTGAACAAGCGTCCAATGTTTCTTAGAAATTTTGTTAATATTGCTAGACAGGGTGTTAAATTGATTGACCCAGGGTAAAGTGGATTTAGAGACACTATCCTGTTTTTTACAAAGTAGATTATTTCTATCCATAGCAAGAACCTTATCTTTGATTACTTTTAAGTGTTTCAAGCTGTATCCTCTGACTAGAAATTTATTAATTAACTCATCCATTTGTAACGCTGCTACTTCACAATCACTATTAATGCGCATAATGCGCATCATTTGTGAATAGGGTAACCCACGTTTCAGACTGTCAGGATGGCAACTAGTGTTGTGCAAAAAGGTATTCCGATCAGTACTTTTAGAGAATACCGTTGTATGAATTCTGGATTGTTCAACCCTAATTAGAACATCCAGAAATTCAATTTCACATTGACTCATTTTGTATGTTAATTTAACTGGACTGGTACTTTTATTGTGGCTCTCCAGCACCTGAGTCAGTTTATCACAAGGGCCATTCCAAAAAAGAAGGAGATCATCTATATACCTGGTATAAAAAAACACCATGGAAGATATAGATGGATCACTAAAAAAGATGTCAAATTCAACGTCAAACATATATATATTAGCATATGTCGGAGCGACGGCAGAACCCATCGCACAACCACGATTTTGTAAAAAGAACTTATTGTCATACAGAAAAAAATTCTTATTCAGAATTAATTCTAATAAAATCAGAATCATATCAATGTGGGACAACGACATTTCACTCTTAGAAGTCAAAAACTTCTTAACCGCCATTAACCTTTCCTGGTGAGGGATCACAGTGTAAAGGCTAGTTACATCTATGGTAACCAACCAAATATCATCAGGTAAGACCCCCAAATTGACTAATTTGTTAAGTAGCATAGTGGTATCCATTAAAAACAATGGCTGTTCATGTAGCAAAGGTTGTAAAATGCAGTCCAGCAGAATGGATGTCGGTTGAAACAACGATCCGCGTGCGGAGATAATTGGGCGACCAGGAGGGGGATTAATGCCTTTGTGTATTTTTGGCAAAGTATACAACAGAGGAACTAACGGAAATTCAGGGATAAGTAAATCAAATACTTCATCAGAAATAAACCCCACGTCCTTTGCCATAATCAATGCTTCTTTAAGTTCCTTTGCAAAAATAGTAGTTGGATTGCCACGTAATCTACAGTAAACTCCCGGTTCGTCCAACTGCCGTTGAATCTCCTTTTTATAATCAGGTAAGTCTTGCAGCACGATGGCTCCCCCTTTATCTGCTGGACGTATAATTAATAGATCATTTTTAGACAAAGATTTAAGAGCTGATCGTTCAGAATTGGTCAAATTGGAGTATGTCTTATCAGTCAAAGTAGATAATGAGCCCACGTCTTGATCCAATATTCTAATAAAAGTTTTAATACTGGCATTGTTGGAAAGTGGATCAAACGATGACTTCTTCTTAAACTGACATAATTTCGTAAAAATACACAAAGGCATTAATCCCCCTCCTGGTCGCCCAATTATCTCCGCACGCGGATCGTTGTTTCAACCGACATCCATTCTGCTGGACTGCATTTTACAACCTTTGCTACATGAACAGCCATTGTTTTTAATGGATACCACTATGCTACTTAACAAATTAGTCAATTTGGGGGTCTTACCTGATGATATTTGGTTGGTTACCATAGATGTAACTAGCCTTTACACTGTGATCCCTCACCAGGAAGGGTTAATGGCGGTTAAGAAGTTTTTGACTTCTAAGAGTGAAATGTCGTTGTCCCACATTGATATGATTCTGATTTTATTAGAATTAATTCTGAATAAGAATTTTTTTCTGTATGACAATAAGTTCTTTTTACAAAATCGTGGTTGTGCGATGGGTTCTGCCGTCGCTCCGACATATGCTAATATATATATGTTTGACGTTGAATTTGACATCTTTTTTAGTGATCCATCTATATCTTCCATGGTGTTTTTTTATACCAGGTATATAGATGATCTCCTTCTTTTTTGGAATGGCCCTTGTGATAAACTGACTCAGGTGCTGGAGAGCCACAATAAAAGTACCAGTCCAGTTAAATTAACATACAAAATGAGTCAATGTGAAATTGAATTTCTGGATGTTCTAATTAGGGTTGAACAATCCAGAATTCATACAACGGTATTCTCTAAAAGTACTGATCGGAATACCTTTTTGCACAACACTAGTTGCCATCCTGACAGTCTGAAACGTGGGTTACCCTATTCACAAATGATGCGCATTATGCGCATTAATAGTGATTGTGAAGTAGCAGCGTTACAAATGGATGAGTTAATTAATAAATTTCTAGTCAGAGGATACAGCTTGAAACACTTAAAAGTAATCAAAGATAAGGTTCTTGCTATGGATAGAAATAATCTACTTTGTAAAAAACAGGATAGTGTCTCTAAATCCACTTTACCCTGGGTCAATCAATTTAACACCCTGTCTAGCAATATTAACAAAATTTCTAAGAAACATTGGACGCTTGTTCAATCTGACAGTGATCTTGGTCTGGCTGACACTAGACTTATGCCTTGCTATAAGCGTGCAAGGAATTTACGTGATATGTTGGTAAAAACAGATATATCAGGTAAAGGTAAATCCTCTACAGGATTCTTACAACAAAAACCGCATGGATGTTTTAAGTGTGCATGTACTACATGCAAATTCATGCTTACTGGTGAAACTTTCTGCCTTCCTTGGTCTGGCAGGAAATTTTCAATAAGACATCATTTGACTTGTGAGTCAACCTTTGTTGTGTATCAGATCGTATGTCCGTGTGGACTGGTATATGTAGGTAAAACTACTCGTAAATTTAAGGAGCGGATGACGGCTCACCGTTCTGCTATTAGATTAGCATTAGCGAGTGGCTCTAGCGACCAACCTGTTGCTCGCCACTTTGTGGCTGCCAGACATAGTTTAGTCAGTTTAAAATACAGGATGATCGATCATATTCCCCTGTCGTTGAGGGGCGGTGATCGGGGGGCTGCTTTATTAAGATGTGAATCCCGTTGGATTTTTCGTCTAGACACTATCAGTCCGAGGGGGCTCAATGATGCGATACCTTTGTCTGGTTTTAATTGATTAATCACTCTCTGTCGTGCCATGTCATGGTGCTGCGTTATGGGGACATGGAGTATTGAGCTAACATATATAATGTTTATTCTGGGTTCATCTATTTCTATTATTGCTAAGTAGATATCAGTGTGTTCTCTATGTGTTTTTCTATTTATTATAGCATATGGAGTGTGACCGTTTTCCAATATGTAGACATTGTATTTCCCCCAGTTCCTTTTGTACACACGTTCCCGGGTTACCATGGTGATGGGATGCACTGACGTCAGCCGCATGCGCGGTGACGTCGTTCTTAGGTGCCGCTTCCGGACCACCGGGCCGCCCAGCGAGCACACCTGGACACAATTGGTGAGGGATATAAGGTGAGCGATTTTGGTATGTGTTATCTGTATCCTGACGAAAATTCTTTGGAATTGAAACGTTGATACGTATTGCTGTGGTCTCTGTACTTATTTATATCCAGCCGTGAGTGCCGCTTCTCCTTCTCTCATGTGTATATATATATATATATATATATATATATATATATACTCACATAGATAGATAGATAGATAGATAGATAGATAGATAGATGATAGAACAATATTTGAAGTGCCTATGTTGATAGTTAAGACTAGTGATGTAAATGCAAAAATAGATAAACTATATATCTAATGCCGACTTTCGCCTTCTATTAAGGGTTTGTTTTAATCCCCTATTATTATTAGAGCTAAAGAAATCAAAATTTATAGTGGCGCTCATATGATCAGACACATAGTTTATAAAGCATGTTCATGGAGCCAAAGGATATAAAAATTGTACATTAAACACATTTATAACTTGTTGCTCGAGACTGAACAATCGGTGAAACTGCCTGGCAGTATTGCAGATTGCGGTACAACGGACACCTGAAGCGGATTAAATGGGACTTGAAGCAGGGTCCCATAGATAAATTTGTCAGTGTCTGTTATTATAGCAGAGTGTGGCTGCGATATCTTCGCAATCTCGGCTATAAGGAAACGGGACATCACCCTATTACAGCTGCAGACATCATTATCTCCATGAGTAATCTAACCTGAGGACGCTCGGGTCCGGACCTAATCAACCCTGCTCATACAGCACTTGGAACATAGGGGGTCATTCCGAGTTGTTCGCTCGCTAGCAGATTTTAGCAGCATTGCACACGCTAGGCTGCCGCCCTCTGGGAGTGTATCTTAGCTTAGCAGAATTGCGAATAGAAAATTCTTAGTAGTTTATGGGTAGCTCCAGACCTACTCACAGATTGCGATCAGCTCAGCCCGTTTCGTTCCTGGTTTGACGTCACACACACGCCCTGCGTTCGGCCAGCCACTCCCCCGTTTCTCCAGACACTCCCGCGTTTTTCCCTGACACGCCTGCGTTTTTCCGCACACTCCCTGAAAACGGTCAGTTTACGCCCAGAAACACCGACTTCCTGTCAATCACACTCCGATCACTTCAACGATGAAAATTCTTCATTCGGACGTGAGTAAATCTACTAAGTTTTGTGCTAAAATACTTAGCGCATGCGCACTGCGTACCATGCGCATGCGCATTTTTGCCTTAATCGCTCCGTTGCGAAAATCGGCAGCGAGCGAACAACTCGGAATGACCCGCATAGTGCAATTTGACTCATTGCACACTGGGCTATCTGCTACATTGTATTGAGTATGGAGTCTCTGGTGGTGCTTGTTACATGAATTGTATACATTTATGACTGTAACCTAAGTGCTTTGGAAACATATGCTGCACTAGTATTATTGGATTTCATATACTCAGACGTTTAATCATTGCCCGTCAAATACGTCTCACTCCGGGATTTTATTAACCTGTCGGCTTGATACAAACTTGTTTTTATTTTTTATTGTTTTATTGAATAGAGTTTTTTTATTTAATTCATATGATTAGGTGCACCAAATGTGTTTAATGTATTTGTAAAATAAATGTAAAATTTTTATATTCTTTGGCTCCAAGGACGTGCTTTATAAACTGTGTGTCTGATCCTGTGAGTGCCTCTATAAATTTTCATTTCGATAGATAGATGATAGATAGATAGATAGATAGATAGATAGATAGATAAAAGATAGTCACATAAATAGATGATAGATAGATAGATAGATAGATAGATAAATAGATAGATAGATATGAGATAGATAGATAAATAGATAGATAGATATGAGATAGATAGATAGATAGATGTGAGATAGATAGATAGATAGATAGATAGATAGATAGATAGATAGATAGATAGATAGATAGATTGCTCATGAGTCCTGGCAGGTGATGAGATGGCTTCATGAAGATGGGGGCATCTAGTGGCTCCTGGCAGTACTGCAGTCAGCAGTAAGTGCAGCTCTCTGCTCCCGATCCATCCTTTGTTGGTCAGTCCCACCCCCATACCTGCCCCTGCTAGCACTACTGCGCTGACACAGGACAGGAGGAGATTACATCAGCCGCAGGGTAGCTGGAGTGGGGACAAGAAGACCGTTATCCAGGCTGCTGCTTGTACAAAGATAGGCGCAGTGGCAGCTGGCAACAACGGCGCACAGTACAGGGATGCAGAGCAAGGAGAGTGCCTCTCCTGGCTGGCGCCTCCCTTCACTGCATCCCTTTTCTGAGTGGGTTCCACCGGCTCTGCGTGCGCGCATGCGCCGAAGTGCAGAAATCACTGAATATCAATTTCCACACTTCAGATTGGATGCTGAATTAGACCCAGAATGCTCTGCTACTGGACTTCCCTCTAAATTTATGATTGCCATCACCTGTGGTGAAACACCATTCTTATTCATTAACCTGTTCAAAAAACGTTGCCGGCAATCTTAAATTAGGAAAAATCCAGAAGCAGAGCATTTTGAGCCTCCTGGAGAGCGTCAAGTTGGAAGATATGCACTTGTAAGAAGAACCACGTCCAGCAGGTGTGGTAAATGTAGTAGGTATTTATTCACTGCAACTCAGCAGCCACTGTACAGCAAACATCAGGTCTTCCACAATAGATGAGTTCCAAATACTTTTCTTAGAATAAAGCAATCACAGCAGTGGGTTTCCATTCTCAGTTTCAGCCAATGTACACAAAGTCAGTGGACCCTTCAGGTCTCTCTACCCTAACAATAACTACACTCCCACCCACTTATCACCTAGCCAACTTGTTCAGAATCAGGAGCTATGAACCTTGTTCACAGGAGATCTGTAAGCCAAACTCTGAGGTGCTGATTATTACCTGGCTGTTGATCTCAGCAAGCTGAAAAACAAGACCTTCCATAAACCCTACACCCAGGTAACCATTGGTGAGTACATCTAGGCTTACCATATTATCCCTTTAATCAGTGACACTCACAAAGTACTGATTAAAGCCAGTTGAAATGCAGGATTGAGGTCAGCCAGCCACAGAACCTGTATAATTCACGAGTGTCATGGTTTTAAGGTATGGCATAAATATACTGTATATACATGCTACTGCTATTTATGAACCTGATGTTTTGAGATGCTGCTTTACCTGTCTTGAAAAAGGTATGACATGGACTGAAACATTGACATGCACTGTTTCTGTACGTATTAAATAACTTATTTTTTACTATATATATATATATAGAGAGAGAGAGAGAGAGAGAGAATGTGTGTGGTTTTTTTCCTTTCAAGGTGTTATTGACCTAATAATTAGAGATGGGCAATAACCCCCGGGTTTTAGTTTTGGATCTGTGTTGATTTCATGTTTTGGTTTTAGCTCTAATTTGACAAAACCACCCTCATGTTTTGGTTTTGGACTTGTATTTCTTTCAGAACGTACTACACACTGCTAAAATTATGTAATTTTGGCCTGTTTTTGTTCCTACAGTATTACTGACCTCAATAACCTTCTTCACCTATGTAATCTATAAATTATATTTCCTATGTGGAGTATTTTCAGAACTTTAATATCCAGTATTTTTTTACCTACTATTGTCTGGTCTCGAATGATGGATAAAAATACTAGAGGATCTTATAATTTATTATGTGATATGTAAACATCATGTTTTTGGTACATCAAATTTTGTATGATTTATATTGGGTTGTTGTGATCTTACCTTTGTCAAAGTTGCTTTGCTTACATTTCTTTACACCCTTTCTCTTATTCTATATCTCCCCACCCTTTCCCTCACCTTTTTTTCTCTTGCTCTCCCCCCGCTTTATTCTCTATGTGGGTTTCCTGTCTTTATGTCATTTATTAATATTTTATGTTTTTCTCTCTCTCTCTATGTCACTGTTATTGATATTTGACTTTATCTCATATCTCATATGATTTGTTACTGTGTCTTGTATACTAAAAATTTTCAATAAAGACAGCATAAATACAAGTGAATATATATTTCCTAATGCATATAGTTTAATGGCAACAGACCACCCTCTGTTGCCATTAAACTTATGCATTAGGAAATATATATTCACTTATGCTGTCTAAAAGCACAAACCAACAGTATTCACTTCTTGAAGCTTGGTTAGACATCTTGCACAACATGAAATCCAATTTTGATATGTGCGAACAGAGTGTGACACTTTCCTGCACCTAGCAAGAATCTACTCCACTCCAGCCATCAGGAGTAAAGTTTCACAAGGGTTCACGGAATAACACATGATTTAAATACACAAGCTGCATCTGCTACGTGAAGCCTAAAGATACCTTGATAGGAGTCTTTTAACACATTAAACTGTGAGTTGGGGTACGCCATATTGAATTACTATCTATGACTCTGGGAAAAGTAAAGATACCTTTATGAGTCTGCTACCCGCCTCCAGAGTGTGAGTGTTGGGGTACGCATTGGCTGTCTATTTTTTGGAAGTCTGTTTGAACCCCGTGTATGTTCCAATATAAAGAAACCGCTATATGCTTTGAGTGCTTGATGCATGTGTGAGTTGGGTACGCCCTAAATCCATTTAAGTCTATTAGAGATATTGTGTATATCGCACTCAATATCAGTAGGATTTGTTACATATTGGTTGTCTCTATTACTTCTATATATGACCCACGCCTGGAGACCATACCAGAAACATCCAGTTATTATCCTCATATGAAAATTGAAAGATACCTTGATAGGAGTTACACAGTCCTTCAAATTGTGAGTTGTGGTACGCGATTTTTGGATTATTCTTGAAGGAGAGAAAGATACCTTTATATGCTTGCAACCAGTTTATCAAGTGTGAGTGTTGGGGTACGCATCTCCTGCCTTCTTCAGAAACTATCACAAGTCACTCTTGAATCTGAGTGTGATCCCATCTCTGGCACACTGGGTGTTATATGAATAAATGAAAGTGACCCCCACAAAGAAACCTTGATGCGTTTTACACCTCCATTTTTAGTGTGAGTGGGGTACGCTCTGAATTCACTTCAATCACTTAAAGGCACCATATGAACGTTAATAAGTTTTGATATTACTTACTACACATTGGTTTGTCCTTGTTATTTTGTCTTTTTTACGGTATCCATACCTGGGAATCCTATATTATACTAATCTGAATTGGAGATACATCTGAGAGGAAAGGATCCGTCACTCAGCCTAAAAGGGACGTTATGGTGATAGCTCAAATTAGCGCTTGTGGTGTATGACAGTATTTCAAATTGCTGGTTTTTATTTCTTGATCTAAATGTGGTGACATTTATTCTGAAATCTGTTACATCTGAGCAGCTTAGCGCCAGTTAGGACTATCCTGACACATTTTGTTTCCTTAATTATTACAGCGTGGATTCGGGCAATTCACATGCAAGGATACATCTGTATCCTTGGATATGAATGGCAATAAATAAGCCCCTTAGTGTTCTTTATTTGCAGCACTGATGATTGGTTTTAAGGTAAATCTTTTTTTAACATTGTGAAATATTTAAATTTCAGGTGCATGTTTTTAAACTTTCAGCTTTCTGGACCACCTTTATGTTGTAGTACTTTCATGACTGGCAGCAGCCACATCACTAATACTTGGTTGCTGCTCCTGCTCTTCCATCGACTGATTGTGAACAATATCAAACAATATCGACTTACAGTGCTTAAATTAATAACACGGTGGGTGGTACAACACCTGCTGAGTATTACTGTAACACTATGCCACTGGTTGGCCCTGAACACATACAAAATGTTTGGTATTTTTCCTAATTTTTTTATATAAACTTTTTCTTAAATTACAATAACTTCACACTACTACTCAAAGCACTTTCATTATTTCATGCCGAGGCATGGCCGGGTTCTGAACACACACAGGTTTTTCAATTAAAAAAATAACTGTGGCCTGTTTTGTTTTTTACAATTGACAACATCTTCACACTGACTCAGAGTGCTTATATTATTAACGTGGTGGCATGGGCTGGCACTGAACACACTCTAGTGTTTTTTAATATATATTTTTTGCACACTGCCGCAAATCACTGCACTTATAGTAGTGGTGGCACTGACCAGTGTGCACCAGTAAAGAGTTAATGCTGCACTGCAAGAAGTGACAAAAAAATGCCAGTATACACCAATAGTTATTGCAACCCCTACATTAGGAGCTTTGGACTGACTGTAGGCAGTTACAGCACCAGTGCACACCGGAATAGGGTTAATGCTGCCTTATATATTAGGAGTCCAGTAAAAAAAACCTAAAAAAACCCACTGGTGTGCACCAAGGGTAAATGTTGCAGGTAAGATACAGCACAAGTGTTACATACTTAGGCAAACTACAAATAATATAGATTTCTGTATTGCTAACTGCCTATATCCATTTAAAATCAGCCAGTCTTAATATTAGGGACATGTGAGTGCCCGTCACGCCAGTGCCAGGTTTGCCACTAGGCAACCTAAATGGTTACCTAGGGCCTGGCAGCTCCCAGTAGGCCTGTGACTACCCGGGATTTGGCCCTGACCATTACATACAAATTGCAGACAGCTGACGGCTTCAGAGGACCATAATGTCAAGAGACTGGCTACCCAGAAGTCAGGCACTGAAGGGGACTTCAACCGTGGCATCACGCTGGTGTGTAGGGCTGATCACACACTGGAATGCATGCTGCTGTGCACCATAGTTGCCGCTGCTTCTGCGGACCATGGGAGATTTCACAGTCCATAGTGGCAGTGGGATGGGTCCCTATGTGTTGGGGTTACAAAGATGTTTCATTGTGTGGTTGGGAGGAGATTGTCTGGGCTTGCATGTCATGACTGGGCACTACTGTCATGGTTGGTATTGTGAGTGGGGTTTGTACAATGAGTGGGCAAGGCTTTGTGTTTGCTGTAGCTGTGCTCTCTTGTGTTGATACTATGGCTGCCACTGGGCTTTGTTGTGTGTACTATGACTGGGTGCTATTGCGTGTATATTTGTGCTACGACTGGGCACTATTGTGTGTATGTTTTTACTGCAACTAGGCACTGTTGTGATGCGACTGGACACTACTGTGTATGGATGTTTATATATGACTGGGCACTATTGTGTGTGTATTTGTGCGATGACTGAGCACTGTTGTGGTATGGCTGGACACTGCTGTGTGTATGTTTGTATATATGATGGCACTTTTGTGATGTGACTTAGCACTGTTGTGGTATGTCTGGGCACTGATGTGTATGTTTGTGTATGTGACTGGGCACTGTTTTGAAGTGACTGGGCACTACTGTTTGTTTATTTGAATGTGTGACTGGGCATTACTGTGTGTACTTGTATATATGACTGGGCACTGTTGTGATGTGGTTGGGCATTACTGTGTATACTTATACTGTATATACTGTATGACTGGGCACTATAGTGATGTTACTGAAGTGATATTTGTGTTTTTTACTTCTGTGGCCGTATGTGTTTTTCTTCCTATTCGGCCAATGTGTTTTGTTTTTCCTGTGGGAGCCAATGTGTGTGTGTGTTGTTTTTTTTCCTATTTGGGTCCATTTGTTTAGTTTTTTTTTCCTGAGGGAGCAAATGTGTGTTTTTTTTACCTGTCAAGTGAAATGTATTTTATCTTTTTATCCTGTGGGGGCCAATGTGTGTGTTTTGTTCCTGTGGGGGACAATATGTGTTTCTTTTTCCCTGTGGGAGGGGGTAGGGGAGTGCTGTGGGGTGGACTTTGATATGGAGGTCTGGGGTGCTGTGTGGTGGACAGTGTGGTGGGGGATGGGTGATGTGGGGTGGACTGAAAGGGAAGGGAGGGAGTGCTGTGAGATTGATGGTGAGGGGGGCTGTGGGGTTGATGGTGAAGGGGTGGTGAGTTATGTGAGGGGCTTGGTGTGTGGAGGGAGCTTACAGTGGGAGAGAGCTGGGGAGGTGATGGGAGGCAGCTGTGAAGGGGGCAGTCATGGACGTATGTGGGGTGGACTCAGTGAGGTGGGGGCATGAATCGGGAGTGAAATAATAGTACTGTGGATTGTTTGAGGGAGGGGGCCCAGACTAGACAAGTCTAAATCTGGCTCTGCATCATGCAATGTCCAGCTGTGAAAGCTTCCTCCCCTCTGGTGTTCCTGTGTGAAATGGTGTTTGAATCTCTGTGGAAGGGACATATATTAAATCCAACGTTATCTGATGCCAGAAAGATGATATTTGGCTTCGCTTTTAAATACAAGCAAGGCGGGAAAACATAAGCCGGTGATTGGATTCATTCAGAAACCGGAGACCGCTCATCTTCATTAATAATCAGTTAATAATAGAGTTGCCCGTTTCGGTTACTCAGAAATCTGAATCCACTCAAATTTGTGGATCTGAACCAAAACCCTGTCCGAATTGCCCGAGGAAATCCTTTCCAAACCAAGTCCTGGCTCGGATCTTCGTGCAGTTCGGAATTCAGATTTTATATCCGAATTTCATGGTTTTGAATTGCAAAATGTATATGATTTTAACTGTTGCCAAGTCTGAGTGTTCCTGCCAGACTCAAATTCAACGTCATGGCCAAACATTATATTCCCAGCATCGGATTCTCAAGGGACTTGGATTCCATTTCAGGCACCATGTCCGGGATGCGGCGCTATTCCATGCAATGCACACTGGCAAATGCTGTGCTATACTCTGTTGTTTAGGCTGTGCTGTGTCCATCCATAGACTCCAGACTAATTGTGCCTGTGCAGTAAAGTGACTGTATAGAGGGACTCATTGCACTGTACTCTACTGTTTAGGCTGTGCTGTATCTATCCAGAGACTCCAGACTAATTGCAGCTGTGCAGTATAGTGACTGTATAGGTGAACACTGTGCTATAGTCTGCTGTTTTGGCTGGCTGTGTCGATACAGAAACTCCAGACTAATTGTGACTATGCAGTATAGTAAATATGTATATAGGGGCACGCTGCATGCTGCTGTGTGTTGCACTGTACACTGCTGTATTGGCTGTGCTTTACTCAAGTGCATTTTGTTCCGGTGCATCTATAAGCCCTGTGATGCACACAGTTTGATCCGAGCAGAAAGTTTAAAAATAAAAAAATAAAAATATATATATATCTATTGTTTGTACTGGTTGGTGTGCTTTACCCTAGTGTCCTCTGCTCAAGTGCATCTATAAGCCCTGTGATTCATGCTGTTTGAACATAGCTGCAAGTTTAAAAATAGAAAATAATAAAAACATATATAGCTACAGTATTGTTACTTTGTACTGGTTGGTGTGCTTTACACTAGTGTGTTTTGTTCACGTGCAGCTATAAGCCCTGTGATCCACGCAGTGTGTGGCAATGTTTCATAGATGTGCTATAAACTGCTGTATGTTTGTGCCGCTGCTCTGTTGCTTAGTAGCCAGCCAGCCAGCTAGCTCGTTGCAGACTTTGGCCAATATTGGTGAAAACAATATTGTGAGCTATGAGGTGGTCAAAATTGACTGGAAATAACTAGAAATTTATGTTGACATTACCAATACTCTAGGAACAAAAAAGTCTCAAATCATGTGTTTTTAGCTTTTTTTGTCAATTTTTTGAAAAACAAAATCCAAATCCAAAGGCATTCACAGTGGTTTGGCAAGTCCAAATCCAAAGCCAGTACCTGAATCAGAGCCAAATCCAGAAATGGTCCAGCGCACTTTTCTAGTCTGCGTACATCTTTAGTAATCATAGTACTTCTCAATTATCTGCAATGATAACATATGCCTTAAGCACTCAATGAATTAATACTCTTTAAGCACAATTTTCTCTATGAATACTGATAGTATAATATTTAATTGGGAATTTCGGATGCATACATTTTAATGGGGATGAGTGACTTGCCTCCTTATATTATTAATTTTTAGTTTGTATCAACTCCACCGGAGGAAACCATGGACCACTTCAATCCTCAGTGACCCTTTAATATAAAAGTTTACAAAGCAGTATCAGGAGCCTTGGGCATCGCTTGTCTTTCAGTGGCTGAGTTACCTGGATGGGCTTATGGAGCATTTAAATGGTATGAGAATATTAAGTTGAGCACTATTTTTTAAATTTTTAATAATGTGTAAAGTAAGATTGGTGGCCTATATTCTTTGTCACATATATTACTTAAGTGAATTAAACTTATGTGGTATAGTATGTTTCTGCATAAGAAGTACATACATGTACTTTTTGGTATTTGGATTATACATATTTATTTATTTATTTATTTAATTTTATGTAATATTTAAGTATGATTTTATGTAAAATGGTTAAAGTTTTTCAATACAAACATTGCCTCAATGTTATCAATGACACACAAAAGAAACACAATATTTTCAAAAGACATTCACACAGAGTAAAATGTCATTAGGGTAAATCTTGCATGCCTCATGATTTCCTCACTTATAGGGCGGTAATTCTGAGTTGATCGCAGCAGGAAATTTGTTAGCAGTTGGGCAAAACCATGTGCACTGCAGGGAAGGCAGATATAACATGTGCAGAGAGAGATAGATTTGGGTTTGATGAGTTCAATCTGCAATCTAAATTGCAGTGTAAAAATAAAGCAGCCAGTATTTACCCTGCACAGAAACAAAATAACCCACCCAAATCTAACTCTCTCTGCAAATGTTATATCTGCCCCCCCTGCAGTGCACATGGTTTTGCCCAACTGCTAAAAAATTTCCTGCTGCGATCAACCTGGAATTACCCCCATAATGCTATCATCATATTGAGATGCTCTGGACACTGCCAAGCAAACCTATCAATTTTTCATCTCTGCTCAGGTTTCTAACCCCAAATACTGTTGAAAAGTAATTAGTGTTATCAACAGCAGAGATGACCACAAAACACTGGACTGTGGGGGTGGGAGGGTTATTCAGAGATGAATGCAGCCAGATCAATGTTCATCTCTACAAATGCTGAGGGCCGCCCAGCACAGGGCAGGGTTGCCCAGCATATGTGAGGACACATTCTGATGCATACGCAATTTAATTGCGGATGCATCGGAACTAAGGTTAACCCCTGGCAGCACGTCAGGTGGTCAACTGACATTTTTCTTTTGTGTGACGTCATGCAGCCACCCCAAAAATGGTCCCTGCCATCCCCATTTTTGCAACGACACCCATGAAACACCATAACTCCACCCCCGCAATGCCATCGCCTGTCAATCACATTGCCTAAATGGATGAAGACCCAATCTCTCTTCTCACATCCAACCCCAGAATCCTTTATCCGGCTCCTATCAAAAGCAGTACCAACACAATATTCCTGGGGATTTAAAAGAGATAGGTAAAAAACCTGGGGCAAATATTCCTGCCTTCCACCACTATTAAAGTATTACATACATTTAGGATACAGATATATATATATATATATATATATATATGTATATATATATATATATATATATATATATAGTAAAATGTTTCACCTGGCACTCAAATTGTATTCAAGGATTATTTGCTGCGGTCCCCTCTGTGAGCAGGCTGCGCTCATCCATATATTAGAAAAAGTTCAGCGGCACTCAAGCACACTGTCACAACGATAAATTGAAGAAAATTATTTCTTTAATGCATCCTACTGCATTTCGGGGTATAATCCTGTTGTCAGGGACGTAGCGTTCACAAAAGAGGTTAACAACAAACTGAGCTTATATAGCCATACAAACATTTGTATCTAAACATAATTATGCTCACCTGCTCCCGGCGTTCGGCATCCATCCTTCCCGCACACACTATACTGTGGTCGCCGGAAGATTATGTTAGCCAATAGTGCCGGATTGAGTCCAGGGTCACATGGGGTGGGGTTGTTGCATGGTAACATTAAACAAACATGAAAAAAACTTTATTAAACACTAACAGTAAAAAGTGTCAATACATGTACTAACACTAAACGAACCCACATACAGTATACTTGATTAAAAACATAATACCACTGGAGTCCCTGGTATTGCTATATGGGCAAGGGTATCTAATAGTGTATTATACCACAATACCTTACTTAATTTGCCATACATATTACCCTAAGTAAATTAAGCACAATGGCCGCTTTACCAACTATATTAATAGTCGAAATTAATTATCTAATTCAACTTTCACTGATGGCATTGTATACCCGAACGCTAATTAAGCCCACGTGGGGCTAAGGTGTTTATCATATGTATCCACCTACATTCACACTGGAGAAGTACTTTACCATGATTGCCCCCTCTATGCAAGGCAGGCATGTGATAAATAATGATAGCTCTAATACTAGCTATGTTATGTCGAGCCTGTAGGCAATGTCTGGCAACTGGTTGATCACTAGTACCTTTTTCTAAAGCTTGCTTGATGGAGCTATGGTGTCCAGCCATCCGTTATCGAAACTGCCTCTGTGATTTACCCACATAGGCTAGTCCACATGGGCATTTGAGCATATAAACCACATGTGTGTTTGCACATGTGACTCGGTGATTGATCTTATATGTTTTGCCAGTAATGGGATGATTAAATGTGGAACCCGTTAATAAGGTATTACATGTAGAGCATCCCAGACATTTAAAACATCCAGATTTGTGTCTTAGAAAATGTAATTGTCTATGTTTGGTTAATGGATAAACATCCAATTTGACTACAAAATTATCTATATTCTTACGTCGTTTGTAACTCGGGAGTAAACGGCTATTGTGTAGTGCTGGTAAATCTTTATCATAACTAAGTATCGGGCAAAGAGTTTTGGCTGTTTTTGTGGTCCGTGATGTAGAAGCTGTATACTTATTAACCCATGGTATAGGTGCCTTTATAGAACTATTGTCACTTGCTTGCAGATTAGTGCGGCCCTGCAATATTGTTCTCTCGGCAAGTTTAAAACCTTAGTTTTGAGAATATTGAGTTCACTCCTAGGGTACCCCCTGTCTAAAAACTTATCCAACATAAGGTCAATAGCATGTTCACATCCGATGGGGTCTGATGTAATTCGTGGGACCCTTAAAAGTGTACTATATGGTAAACCTTTATGGAGGGCCAATGGGTGAAGACTGTCATGGCTCAATAAAGAATTCCTGTTAATGTACAAGGATGTTTTGATCTCTCCATCTTGTATCGTTATTTGTACATCAAGAAAATGGATGGTTGATGTACTCATCTCATATGTAAGTTTGACAACACTATCTGTTGCATTATGAGTATCCAAAAGGTTCTTCAAAGATAATTCTGACCCCTGCCAAAAAATCAGGAGGTCATCAATATATGTTCTATAATAATAAATATGTGGATTAATTAACATGGCAAGACCCAATTGGCATCTCTCAATGTAATACATGAATGCGTTTGCATATGATAGGGCCACAGGGGACCCCATCGCACACCCTGCCTTTTGATGAGAATACTTACCATTAAAGGTAAAATAATTATGAGTAAGTACTAGTAATAGCAACTGTAAAAAGAATGCGATGGGGGGACCCTAATATGAGGAATTACCAGCAATAAGTTGGTGTACTGCCTCCACTCCTGCATCGTGCGGGATACAGATGTAGAGGCTAGTCACATCTGCTCCACCCATAATCACATCACATGGTATAGTACCCAAAGCCTCCAATTCAATCAACAATGTAGTGGTATCTTTTAAGTATGAGGGTACCTTCTGTATGCACGGATTCAAATAAGAATCAAGATAGATAGAGATCGGATGATATAAAGAGTCTCCGGCCGACACGCTGGACGCCCAGGAGGGTTCACAATAGACCTGTGTATCTTAGGGACCGTATAAAATAAAGGCACCCTAGGAAAATCAACTTTCAAGGCATTAAAGATCTCAGTGGTTATAGTGCCACCCAAATGGGCAGTGCTCAATATATCATCCAATTCCCTCTTAAATCTCACAGTCGGATCTAACGATAGCAATTCATATGTGTTAGTGTCATCTGACGATTGCATTCTAGTACATACAGTAATCAGATAAGTCCTGTATGACAACAGCGCCTCTTTGTCAGCAGTGCATATAATGAGGTCAGTTCTCTGTGCCAAATTATTCAAGGTGGACCATTCATCTTTGTTCAGGTTATTATAGATTACCTGACTATGTGTGGTGGCAGCTGCATCATCCAATAACCATGTAAAGGTCTTGATGGAAGGGTTGTATGACACTGGGTCAAATTTGGAGCGTGGCATGATTTTCTTCAATTTAACTGGTATCTGATCTTTTGAGGTCATGGCTGGTCTCAAGCCAAAATGTTCTTTAATCCTCAATGTCCTGTTGAGGTTGGTAACATCAGCTTTCCATTGCAGTTGATCCGCTAATGTCGTTGGAACAAAAGACAATCCTTTTTGACAGGATCCTAATTTCTTCCGGTGTAAGGGGAGAAGAGGACAAATTGAAAACGATCTTGTTCAGCGTCGAGGAGGTTTTGTGCTGTTGGCCAATTTATTTTGCCCCGACCTCCACTTGTTGCCATCCCTGACTGGGGCATAGTATCATAATCGCTCCGACTGGTGCTGGAAGCTGAGCTATCCCAATGCCTATTACGTGCTCGCTGTTGTCGGTGGTAATGAGGGTGATCCTGATTCGTGGAGGTGCCCGTTAGCCATGGGTAGACGCGTCGTTGTTGGTAGTCCTGCTGGACTTTAATCAATTCATCTTTTTTGAATTTAATGAGATCACGCCTGTATGTCTCTTTTTAAGGATCCAACGAATTATATCAGACCCCATCGGATGTGAACATGCTATTGGCCTTATGTTGGATACGTTTTTAGACAGGGGGTACCCTAGGAGTGAACTCAATATTCTCAAAACTAAGGTTTTAAACTTGCCGAGAGAATATTGCAGGGCCGCACTAATCTGCAAGCAAGTGACAATAGTTCTATAAAGGTACCTATACCATGGGTTAATAAGTATACAACTTCTACACCACGGACCACCAAAACAGCCAAAACTCTTTGTCCGATACTTAGTTATGATAAAGATTTACCAGCACTACACAATAGTCGATTACTCCCGAGTTACAAACGGGGTAAGAATACAGATGATTTTGTAGTCAAATTGGATGTTTATCCATTAACCAAACATAGACAATTAAATTTTCTAAGACCTAAATCTGGATGTTTTAAATGTCTGGGATGCTCCATATGTAATACCTTATTAACGGGTTCCACGTTTAATCATCCCATTACTGGCAAAACATATAAGATCAATCACCGAGTCACATGCACAACCACACATGTGGTTTATATGCTCAAATGACCATGTGGACTAGCCTATGTAGGTAAAACACAGAGGCAGTTTCGAGAATGCATGGCTGGACACCATAGCTCCATCAAGCAAGCTTTAGAAAAAGGTAATAGTGATCAACCAGTGGCCAGACATTGCCTACAGGCTCGACATAACATACAGTAGCTAGTATTAGAGCTATCATTATTGATCACGTGCCTGCCTTGCATAGAGGGGGCAATCGTGGTAAAGTACTTCTCCAGTGTGAATGTAGGTGGATACATATGATAGAAACCTTAGCCCCACGTGGGCTTAATGAGCATTCGGGTATACAATGCCTTCAGTGAAAGTTGAATCAGATAATTCATTTCGACTATTAATATAGTTGGTAAAGCGGCCATTGTGCTTAATTTTCTTAGGGTAATATGTATGGCAAATTAAGAAATGTATTGCGGTATAATACACTATTAGATACCCTTGCCCATGTAGCAATAGCAGAGACTCCAGTGGTGTTATGTTTTTAATCAAGTATACTGTATGTGGGTTAGTTTAGTGTTAGTACATCTATAGACACTTTTTACTGTTAGTTTTTAACAAAGTTTTTTTCATGTTTGTTTAGCGTTACCATGCAACAACCCCACCCCATGTGACCCTGGACTCATTTCAACACTATTGGCTAACGTCATATTCCGGCGACCACAGTATAGTGTGTGCAGGAAGAATGGATGCCGAACGCCGGGAGCAGGTGCGCATAATTATGTTTAGATACAAATGTTTGTATGGCTATATAAGCTCAGTTTGTTGTTAACCTCTTTTGTGAACGCTATGTCCCTGACGACGGGGTTATACCCCGAAACGCCGTAGGATGCATTAAAGAAATCTTTTTCTTCAATTTATCGTTGTGACAGTCTGCTTGAGTGCCGCTGAACTTTTGTAATATATATACATATATATATATATATATATATATATATTCCAATCTGTAGGTCGGCACTCAAGGAGTCTATCTTTTTTTGAATAATGCAACAAGCGTTCACATTGTGTTCAACGTTTCGGCGTCTAGCTCCTTTATCAAGAATAGCCATAACATACTTACAAATAAAACATTTATAACATCAGTGCTTACCTCTCCGTGCTTGCTAGTTCTGGCTCCAACTCCCGCCCGGAGTTCCGGTGACGTCATCCGCATCAGACAATGTAGATGCACCCGGTGACTCACGGCGGAGTGGCCAATCACATATGTAAGCTCCAGAAGGAAAACCTTTGACATAACTGGCATATAGCAACACCTCTGTCCCAGGGTAGCCTATCGGAGCAAATAGTGCAAAACCATCACCATGGTGACATATTAATAAAATCAAAAGAGAAAACATCACGGTACAGATCACAGTACTGGGGCACTAAGTATGGTGATTTATATTATCAAGCATTATCAAACTAGTTTATAAGCATTATATTCTCTACTGCATTATTTGGTAACGTTTAATCAGACAACCACTAACAATCATAAATACAAATATCATATAGATTATATGCATATGCATGTACCACTGTATTATTAGTGCGTATAAGAATTAAGTAGCCAATCCGCAGAAACTAACTAATAGATAATAAGAACAGTAAGAGAATCTAATATATAACAATCACCTTAAGGAATTACCATACAGTGCAAGATCTTAATCTGCAACATTATGTGGACCAGGGTGAGTAATATTAATTAATAGTAACCTATATGAAAGACAAATATGATATCTGTTTATTTAAACCTAATGGTTGAACAGTTTGCAATATTGAAATACATGTAGTCTCCCGTTGAAGTAGGATACGTCATCTGTCACCTCCTCTAGGGATGAGGGGTACCCAGTCAATCATCTTGTATCTCATGGAAGACAGCGGGTGTTGGTACTCTTTGAAGTGTCGTGCAACGGGTTGCTCTGAACCCTTAACATCTAAAGCAGCCCATATGCTAGAATGGTGCATGGCTATACATTCTTTTAATTGTCTGATAGTTTTCTCTATGTAAAGTTTGTCGCAAGGGAATCTGATGTAGTATACAACATACTTACATGTAAACGGGAGCTTTATAAAGACCTTTTTACCTGATATCGGATGGACAAATCTCTAATCCATTACATGTAGTGCGACCCGTGCATTTATTATTCACAGGTTTGCGGCTTAGGAAGTCTGTGAGTTTGGGTACATGACCAGAAATGTAATTGTGAACCACAGTGTCTTTAATATTTCTTCCTCGTTTATACGAGGGTAAGATGCTAGTGCCTCGTAAGGATAGTAAACTCATATTTTCACTGACAATCGGCCTGGCCCTCCTCGCTGTATTGAGAAAATGATTGCTGATGGTACAAAAATCCTCTGTCCAGACAATTCTATTACAATCCTGCTTCTTGATTACCTTAGTGAGGGTGTCCTGTCCATTTAATGTGAGCACCGTCTGTTTAGCTTTCTTTAGATCAGACAGCTGGTACCCTCTATGTAGAAATTTTCTCATCATCCCATCTATCTGGGCTACAGCATCTTCCAGATCACTACATATCCGCAAAGTTCTTAAAAATTGTGAAAAGGGTAACCCCCTCTTAGAGGGATGGGGATGATTGCTGTTCCCATGTAGAATGGTGCTATTTTTTAAATACAGAATGGATTTTTAAATTGGGAACGATCACTCCTAAAGGACTTAACGAATATAATAGATATATTCTTTTTTTGCAACAGTGACTACATTATCAACTGTCCATTCTACATTAATCTATACTGGTAGGAACTTCCTCATCAGCTGAAACATGTCCAACCTCTTCTGATCTTGGAAGCTAAGCAGCACTGGACCTGGTTAATATTTGGATAGGAGACCACCTGGTAATACCAGGAGCTGAAGAGATCTAATTCATTTCATACGGGTTTCCCCACTCTCACTCTAATTCATGTCACACTTAGTTAATATACACAGCATACACAAAATAATATGAAATATCTGTTTCCAATTAAATGGATCTTACCATATAACGCTGACAACCATCACTGACACATATTTATAGTTCATATGTTTAATTCTTTTTAATTTTCTTTCTTATTTTGTCCCCCTTTTTTATTACACGTTATTCACTTAAGATATCAAGCACCTTATATATTATTACATCACAATAGTAACCTGGACAATATTGACACACTGAAACACTAGAATCATCATCCATTGAATCACATGTTTCCTCCTTCTATGCACAACATTAAATATGATACAGCCCAGATTGGATGAACGTTTTATATATTAATTTCACATACATTTACGCTTTGCCAAATAGCTAATAGGAAAGGAAATTTCAGATGAATAACTTATGTGACAGAATTGCATTAGATTTGTTATGACAGCTGCTGCAATACAATACACACTACGCTAGCTAAAAAATCAGCTCCTTAATGATAAAGATTCTAAATGAACTTTCTTCTTCTCATTTATTTTTATAATTTTTATTGTTTACTTATAAAAAGTAATACATGCATTTACTATTCACAAATACAATATGAATTAGTGAAACCATATGGACATATTTTTCATCTTTGGAGGTTCCTTATAATTTTTGATAACTTACATAAAATAGTCACTCCAACATCAGTACTCTATGGACTGATTATGTCCATTATATGATGATATTTTCTTCAACAATAGTAAACTATATTTGTAAGATATGAGCTGGTTATAGTCTTGACCACTTAGTCCTAACAAGCAGCCGCCTCACCAATAACAATCAATCATATAAGAACAGCGGGCAAACGGAGTAATAGCTAATCATTTACCAGCGATACTATCCCGCATTGCCCTGCCATGATGATGCGGCATCACTTCAGATTCATTATTGGGAATGAGATACCTAACTCTAACGCAATACAGATTAGCAGCAATAATCTGTTAATGAAGTAGGTCCTCTACTATGTAATTGTTATGCTAATTACCTCCTACGGATTGGACACATCACCGGATGCACTGGGTTTAAATAGTGCAATCCGGATGACATGTAGCATGAGCTTTTCCTTGTGAACAAGCCTGCACCCGGTGAAACGTACGTCTAAGATAACCCAGGGTATGCCCGCTAAGTGCGCACAGCGTGCAACCCCAGCACACAGGTTCCATATGGAAATTACCATATCTTTTTGATCATATCTTATGTTATACGATCCATGGGGTTAGAATTCATGAATATACTCTGCCTGTCAGTGGCTATGTGTCTTTCTCAGCAGCACCATTGAATGTGATTTGCACACATGAACTAGATCTGTGCAATGGTAATAAACAAACAGGTACCTATTCCTGAGCACGGTCATACTAGTTAGTAAAATATTACTCAGACCTCGATAAACAATAAATATTGTCATTTACTGCTATAAAGGCCCATACACACTTGACGATAAAATGAGCGACGTCGTTCATTTCAGCCCTCATCAACGACGTCGCTCATTATATCGTCAAGTGTGTATGCATCCGACGACCACCGATGCGCGTCCCCGCGGGGCGTTAACGACCCTCGCTTATCTGTGGAGCATGTATGCTCAATTTCCACTATGGTCGTTACCGACCAGAGACGTCGTTGAATGTGTATGGTGTGAACGACCAACGACCAAGCCACTGTTCACCAGCCCTGTTCCCAGCTCATTATTTTAATAAACTGTTCAGCTTGGATGCTTCAATGATGAATGGTCTTTGGTCTTTGGTCTTTGGTCGTTGGTAGTGTGTATGCTCATGTCGTTTGCTCAGCTGTTCAAGGGAAGTCGTTAACGACGGTCGTTAACGACGTGTGCATCGTCAAGTGTGTATGAGCCTTTAGACTTTTTTTTGAAACTATATGACACATCTGGTAAACAAGACTTGCACTTGGTTACATAATTGTTACCAACACTGATAAAGACTGTTTCAATGCTCAGGATTTTGGAGATGAAACTGTCACAAAATAACCTATGATATTGTATTACTCATAGATTTGTTTATGCCACAGAATACTGAAGATAAACTGTGATTTTCACACTGCCTACATGAACATCCATATACACTGCGGCAAACTGGTTATGCTGTAAAATACAACAACAGAAACTGTCAGCCTGATTATTAGAAAGAGGAAATTTGACCTAATAAAAGACAAACACTGTTCATGGGGTGTTCAGACAGGAAATGAAGCCATAAGAGCTTTTCATTTTGTGGTATACATTGTGATGTAAACCCCAGGTATTGTAATATTCATTTGCATGAAAACTGATGAGAGCGTTTTGGACGTTCGAATATTACCAATTTTGAGGTTATTATATTTTTATCATCCTGCTCTTTTGTTTGGGACACCTATGTCATGTCATGTTATGTTGAAAGATAGACACTGGTGATTATTTATATATGCTATTACTCCTTTCCATCATTTAGGGGGCTGACTCAGTATTTCTCTCATTGGCTGCGCTGTGTCTAGTGCACAACAGCCAAAAGCAGAAAAGAAAAGTTGGCACCATCTCCGATACTACTTTCAGCTACAAGGACTGGCACAATAAGAATCTCTCACCCCCCATTCACTGCTATGGCACATGGATGACAGCATAATTTTGAAGATGCCCTGGTTGTCCTGCCTACTATCTTTAGTCTAAATGGTCTTTCCCCTTGATCATCAAAACTCCATACAGTGAAAATTGTTATTGTCAAATATTTCAAGCTATGAACAACGATGTTCCTGTGTGCTTTTTAATCTATGTATTTTAATCATATATGTTGTGTCATTGCCTTTCATATTTTGCCTTTAACCTGGAACACCAGTTCCATTTTGTATGTTTAGGATTAAGACCTCTTATTGGCAGTGCCAGATTAAGGTCCACATGGGCCTGGAGCTGAAATTTAGGAAGGACCTATTGTGTGCTTCGGCAGGAGGTGTGACAAGTGCTGCAGTGGTGTGACTAGTGATGTGGGGGTGTGCCCAGTGTAGTATGGGTGTGGTCTAAATAGGGGGTGTGGCCTATGCCATGTGAGTGACACAGTCACCACTTACTCACATACACTACTTACTGACACACACACAACACAAAACGTACTGACAGACACTACTTACTGACACACACAACACAAAACTTACACCGCTTTCACATCACAGTGCCGGGTCCCACCTGGGAATTGGAAACGGGTCCTTCCCACTTGGGACCCGGCATTGGACCCTACACACCACCATCCTGATCCGGCTATATGCCAGGTCGGGTTGCATCGGGGGGCGGAGCCAGCATCAGGTGTGAGTGCGGAGGTGGCGCTGGGAGATGATCATCTCTGCTTCACCTTTCCCCATGCAGTGAACAGGCCCTGGGTCGCATTAACCTGGGAAACCCATTCACACTGCACCTGACTTGGTATTCAACCTGGGAATAACCCTTCTTTATTCCCGGGTTGAATTACTATGTCTGGCGACCTGGGAATTTGTTCATGACCCCTTTTCACAGCAACCTGTGTTGACCTGGCAATATTCCCAGTCTATACCGGGTTATTTGTGCGGTGTGAAAGGGGTACTACTTACTGACAAACACATAACACAAAACACCAGTTGTGTACGTAGAATTTTTTTCTCAGTGGTACTGTGCCTGTGAACCGTGGGTGTGGTCACATGTCGTTAAGGGATGTGGTCATGTGACACTAGGTGGAGTGGTTATATATTATGTGAATCCATGGCACAGACACCCTCTGTCCCTGCAGACTACAGCGACAAGGACAGCAGGATGTGACACTGGTTATAGAATTTAATATATATATATATATATATATATAAATGTGTATATATATATATATATATATATAGAAGAGAAGGTCGCACTCACGTTTTAAATCTTCAATTCAGCAGGCTGCTGATGTTCCTAATATGATGTGACAGCTCTCTGATGCTCTCTGTGTCCCCTGATGACGGTCTGGATATGGCCGAAAACGTTTGGGCTTTTTACAAAGATATAGGACTTTAGCAAACAGTCAAGCTGTGCTATTTATGCTGTCTGGAGAAATAAAATTTCGTTTTGATATTCACACCTATGAAAGACTGGTGAGTGCTCCATTTGCCGTTTTCTATATATATATATATATATATATATAGAGAGAGAGAGAGAGAGAGAGAGAGAGAGAGAGAGAGAGAGAGAGAAATATCCAAGAATCGTTACTCTCCCGTTCCCTAGTATCAACTTAGCCGGGTGCCCTCATGAATAATGTGCAAAGAATTCCAAGTATGTGGCACTTACAGCATAATATAAGAAACAGTCAGGACTCACAGGAGTATCTCAACGTTTCAATTTCACAAAGAAATTTTCATCAGGCGTTGAACATGAATAGAAAAAATGCTCACTTTATATCCCAAACACCCTAGTGCAAAGAGTCCTCCTTCAATCTCGTGGGGCCGGCGTCCGTGCATCGAGTCGCACCCATCATGACGTCGGCTTCCCAGAGACCTGTTGCTAAGTGACAAAATTAACAATAATAACAAACAATAAAAGCATTTTCTGCACTGCGAACTGTAAGGATATAGTTACTATACAGCAGTCACGTTATGGTGAATGTAATTAATATAGGAAGCTAATAACCACCTAGATTACTTATAGGAATGTGTTTAAATTTAACTGTTCATTCAAGCCATGTGGATAAACAGTGTTAAGATTATAAATCCACCACGCCACCTTCTGTAGAAGTAATTTCGCTCTATCTCCTCCATGCAACTGCCTCTGTACACCATCAATCATTTTGTAGCGAAGTGTCGACAACCCGTGCTTGAAGTCCCTAAAATGTTTAGCCACCGGCTGGTCCGTATCCTTACCATTAATAGCAGTATGGATGGCATTGCGATGCAGGGCCATCCTTTCCTTGAATTTTCTCACAGTCTTGCCCACATAAACCAGACCGCAGGGGCATCTGATACAGTAGACCACATGTATAGAGCTACAGATAAAGACCTGTTTTATTCTTATCAATTTGCCAGTATGTCGGTGCAGGAAAGTATTTCCCTGTTCTAATACACCCTAGGCATTTATAATTTCCTAGTTTTCTAGACAAGAAGTGTGTTTGCCGTTGATCCAAAAAACCTGTAACATCAGTTTTTATCACATTGTCTCTGATGTTCCTACCACGTCTATAGCAGGGGACCAATCTACTGTCCTTTAATAACGGCAAATCTGTATCTTTGTTTATTAAGGGCCAGAGTTGCTTTGCTGTCTTTGATAAATCCATGTTGGCAGTTGAATATTGGTTAATCCAAAGTATATCATTACTTCGATCACTTGGGTTAGTCTTGCATAATAGCTTACTTCTCGGGATGCTCTTTGCTTTATTTATGGCTTCTGTTAATGCTCGTTTAGAGTATCCAATTTGAAGGAATTTATCCGCCATTAACCGCAGATGCTTGTTCTTCTCTTCCTCCGTGTCACAGATCCTCCTCACTCTGAGGAATTGGGAATACTGCAACCCTTTCTTAAGCACAATGGGATGATTACTAGAAGCCTTCAGTAAAGAGTTACTATCTGTGGGTTTCACATAAAGTGTTGTTTACAGTTTACCTTTATCAATCGACACTTTTACATCTAGGTAGTTGATTTCAATATTACTGATGTTGTAAGTAAACTTAATGTTTATATCTGGAGTATTAGGCCCTCATTCCGAGTTTATCGCTAGCTGCTTTAGTTCGCAGAGCAGCGATTAGGTAAAAAAGCGGCACTTCTGCGCATGCGTATGGGGCGCAGTGCGCACGCGCGACGTACTTTCACAAAAGCCAATGCAGTTTCACACAAGGTCTAGCGACGCTTTTCAGTCGCACTGCTGGCCGCAGAGTGATTGACAGGAAGTGGGTGTTTCTGGGTGGTAACTGACCGTTTTCGGTAAGTGTGTGCAAAAATGCATGCGTGTCGAATAAAAACGCAGGAGTGGCTGGGGCAACGTAGGCGTGGCTGGCCGAACGCAGGGTGTGTTTGTGACATCAAAACAGGAACTAAACAGTCTGACGTGATCGCTAGCTAGGAGTAAGTCTCGAGCTACTCAGAAACTGCACAATCTTTTTTTTGTAGCAATGCTGCGAACCTTTCGTTTGCACTTCTGCTAAGCTAAAATATACTCCCAGAGGGTGGCGGCTTAGCGTTTGCACTGCTGCACTGCTGCTAAAAGCAGCTACCAAGCGATCAACTCGGAATGAGGGCCTTAATCTTATTTAACATTAGTATAAAGTCCTGCACAGTACCACTCCACACCATGAACACGTCATCTATGTAGCGTTTATTAACAAATGTTATCAGAAAAAAACAATGTTCATGAAAAATAGATGGCGTTCCACCCTTAAACATGAAGGCATTTGCATACGTGGGGGCCAATATAAAAGGGGGTTGTTAAAGAACTGCGCTATTCCTTCCTGCAACCTTGCAAACTAGTGGCTGCTAAGAACTGTTAATGGGTGCACTACACAGACCCACTATAAGGGAAGCATGTATAGAAAAAGTGTATAGTTCAGCGCTCACTAAGTTTGTATTGGTAAATAAATACTAAGTATATTGTGACTTAAATATCCATATACACATGAGATGACACATCAATTTGAATTTCTAAAAAATTAGTGATTTATTTGTAAAAAGTTTAAATTGTGACAATTTAAAAGGGCTCAATTAATACCGGTATTAAATCCACACACATAACATGTAAGACAAGACAAACATAAAAGCAATCCCTGTGGGCACACTTGCTTTGCGATTTACCCCTCTGGGAAACAGATTCCTCTGAATTGTGGCAAAGTCTCAGTAGAATGCACTGATATTGAAAGGTGCTGATGACTAGTTTGTGTTCATGAAACAGTCTGGTGGATGCAGGGGTTAACAGTAGTGTGATGTGGTTAGGATCTCTCCTACCGTATTCAAAGCACAGTCCTGTAATCTTTACCCTGATTTTTGGAGTGTCGTGATGTCCTTGCTGAACGATGCAGCGCTGGTGCTGTCTGCCGGCAGACACCCGTCCGTCTGGCTCCGTTGTCTCTCACTTCCGGGCGCTGTACGGAGCGGGATCGATTCCTGCCGCGATCTACGCGTTTCACCTAGTAAGGCTTCGTCAGGATTGCGGTGTAATCGAGTTCCAGGAAAGAGGGGACCCTCAGCTACCAGCCTAGGGCCCTTATACTCCTGGGGCCCTTGGGCAAGTGCCCATTGAGCCCATACGGAAAGACGGTTCTGCTTGTCTCTTCTTTTGATAGACGATCTTCCACGTTTCCACCTCTCCAAGGTCTTAAAATTTGTTTTAATCCCACAAATTGTAAAAGGCTTGGGTCAGAATTGTGTACTTCTTTAAAGTGTAAGGGTACACTGTGATTCTCACGTCCATTTCTTATATTGCACAGATGTTCCTGGATACGTATGTGTAGTTTCCTTTTAGTCTTACCCACATACTGTAGGCCACATGGGCACCACAGCATGTAGATGACTCCAGTCGTATGGCAGCTTATTCTCCCTTTAATCTTGAATATTTTCTTATTCGAAAAGGATTCAATCTCCTTAATGACTCTTATGGAGTTGTGTCTGGTCTTCTTACAGGCTGCACAGACTCCACATCGAGTGAAGCCTAGATTCTTCTGTGGTGGTTCCATTTTGCTTGTTGAAAAATGGCTCCTTATTAATGCTGTCTTCAAGGTGGGTGCCCTCCTGTACACTACACGTGGATACAGTGGTAGCAGCTCTTGAAGGTCCTCATCTGCCCTTAATACGTGCCAATGATGTTTAATACTTTTTTCCAAAAGTTTACTTTGTGCAGAATAATCTGAGATGAACAGTACATCATTCGGTTCCTTCTCTTCTTTTGTTTTATATTTCAATAGTTCTCCTCTTTCTATTTTAGTGATTCTTTCTTTTTCCTTTTCAAGATGCGTTAAGTTGTATTTTTTCTCCTTGAAATTTTCCACCATATTCTTGGCCTGTTTCTCAAAATCGATGTCCCTGGAACAAATTCTTCTGATTCTTCTAAATTGGCCCACTGGGATGTTGGTAATCCATTTCTTATGGTGGTTGCTATGTGCATTCAAGTAACTATTACAGTCTGTGGGTTTGGTGAAGGTTCTTGTTTCCAATTGGTAGTTTTCCACAAAGATCGTTAAATCCCAAAAATTTATTGATTCTCTACTTATGTGGTATGTAAACTCCAAATTTAATGAGTTTTCGTTCAAATGGTTCAAGAATATTTCAAGATCCTCCTGTGGACCCTTCCAAGTGATGATAACATCATCAATGAACCTTGCCCAAAGTTTCAAATTATTCTCCGGGGGGGTGGTCCAGATATTGTCCTTTTCCCACTCTGCTAGGAACAAATTTGCTTAAGAAGGCGCAAATTTGCTACCCATAGCTGTCCCCTTTACCTGAACATAAAAATCATCTCCAAATTGAAAATAATTATGGTGTAATATAAACTGCATGGCTTTTCCCAAGAATTCTATTTGTTCAGTTCTGAGGTTCGTGTCCTCCATTAATCGTTTCGTCACATGCTTGCACCCGTCTTCATGTCGTATACATGTATTCAAAGATTTGATGTCACAGGTCGCCATGATGAGGTCTTCTTCCCATTCTATTGCTTTTAGCATATTAATAACATGTGTGGTGTCTTTTATGTAGCCTCTCTGCTTTGTTACCACTGGTTGTAAATACTTATCTACATATCCAGAAAGATTGGAGGTCAGAGAGCCTATGCCCGCAATAATGGGTCTTCCAGGTGGATTTTTTATATCCTTGTGCATCTTCGGTAGGTGGTAAAACACCGGTGTAATGGTTTTTTTTTTTGGTTTAGATAATTGAATTCTTTCTTATCAAGTATTCCGCTGTCCAAACCTTCTTTAAAAAGTTGAGTAAGTTTATCTGTATACTTGATTGTAGGGTTGACCCTTAATTTCTGATATGTTGTTTCATCTCTTAATTGCTTTCTTGCTTCATTTTCATACATTGATTTGTCCATGATGACTACTCCTCCCCCTTTGTCTGCTGCCTTTATGATGATATCTGGGTTCTTGCTGAGGGATCTTAGGGCTTCTTTTTCTTCTCTAGTAATATTCCATTTTCTTTTTGGTATAGTTTCTGTCATCCTTTCTATATCTAATTCGACTAATCTCTGGAATGTTTTGATTGAATGGCTTTTGAGATGTTGTGGAAAAAATTAGGAAGGTTCTTTGAGGCCTGAATGCAAAAATCCGTCCTCTTGTGGCTCTACTGTACTTGTTTTCTTATGATTGTTTTTATGGAATTTTTTCAAAGTTAATTTCCTAACAAATTTCTGGAGATCAATGAAGGTGCCAAATTTATTCAGTTTATTTGTAGGGGCAAACTTTAACCCTTTTTGTAAAACCCTTATTTCAACATCGCTGAGTTTATGGGTACTTAAGTTGAAGATGCCTTCTGTTGACGTCTTTTGGTACTCTTCTTTTTCTTGTTGTTCTTTCTTCCGTTTGGTCTTGGCCCCTCCCCGCTTTCCTCGCTTGTACTTATACTTTGTTGTGTTCTCTTCCTTTTTCCCTTGTCCTGATGGGGATATGGCAGTTTGGGTATTGCCCCTGGTTCCATCTGGTTGTGATCCCTGCAGACCATGTCTAAAAAAGCATCCATGCATTCGTCTGCATCTTCATAATCTTCTTCCTCATCAACCTCCCTCGGTCTTCTTTTAGTTTTGGAATGGTCCAATCTTTCTGTCAATTTGTTGATGAGGGTTCTTGCTAAATTATTCATTTCTTCCTCTCCATCCTGTTGACCTTGATTGAAACTCCGTCTAAGGGTATACTCATCTGGGTAATGTTTTGATGTCCTTTCTTGAGTTTCCAGCGTTGGGCTGGAACTCGATTACACCGCAATCCTGATGAAGCCTTACTAGGTGAAACGCGTAGATCGCGGAAGGAATCGATCCCGCTCCATACAGCGCCCGGAAGTGAGAGACAATGGAGCCAGACAGACGGGTGTCTGCCGGCAGACAGCACCAGCGCTGCATCGTTCAGCAAGGACATCACGACACTCCAAAAATCAGGGTAAAGATTACAGGACTATGCTTTGAATACGGTAGGAGAGATCCTAACCACATCACACTACTGTTAACCCCTGCATCCACCAGACTGTTTCATGAACACAAACTAGTCATCAGCACCTTTCAATATCAGTGCATTCTACTGAGACTTTGCCACAATTCAGAGGAATTTGTTTCCCAGTGGGGTAAATCGCGAAGCAAGTGTGCCCACAGGGATTGCTTTTATGTTTGTCTTGTCTTACATGTTATGTGTGTGGATTTAATACCGGTATTAATTGAGCCCTTTTAAATTGTCACAATTTATCCTTTTTACAAATAAATCACTATTTTTTTAGAAATTCAAATTGATGTGTCATCTCATGTGTATATGGATATTTAAGTCACAATATACTTAGTATTTATTTACCAATACAAACTTAGTGAGCGCTGAACTATACACTTTTTCTATACGTGGGGGCCACACAAGCCTCCATCGCACAGCCTTGCAGTTGTAGATAATACTCTCCATTAAATATAAAATAATTTCTTGTGAGAACTAATTCCAATAATTCCAGAAAAATACTTATATCAGGACCATAATAATTCATGTTGTTAGTTAATAGTCTTCTTGTAGCCTCCAGGCCTCTATTATGTGGTATGTTTGTGTAAAGGCTCTCTACGTCTACTGTACAAAGATAACAATTCTTAGGCAACTCAGGAAGCAGCAACAGTTCATTTAGGAACATCATGGTATCCTGTAAATAAGTGGCTTCAGCTTGTACTGGTTTCTGAAGATAGTAGTCTAGGTAATTGTACACCTCGTAGTAAAGAGATCCCCATACATACAGATATATATATATATATATGTGATGTGCACCGGACATTTTTCGGGTTTTGTGTTTTGGTTTTGGATTCGGTTCCGCGGCCGTGTTTTTGATTCGGACGCGTTTTGGCAAAACCTCCCTGAAAATTTTTTGTCGGATTCGGGAGTGTTTTGGATTCGGGTTTTTTTTACAAAAAACCCTCAAAAACAGCTTAAATCATAGAATTTGGGGGTCATTTTTATCCCATAGTATTATTAACCTCAATAACCATAATTTCCACTCATTTCCAGTCTATTCTGAACACCTCACACCTCACAATATTATTGTTAGTCTTAAAATTTGCACTGAGGTCGTTGTATGACTAAGCTAAGCAACACAAGTGGCCGACACAAACACCTGGCCCATCTAGGAGTGGTACTGCAGTGTCAGACAGGATGGTCGATTTAAAAAATAGTCCCCAAACAGCACATGATGCAAAGAAAAAAAGAGGTGCACTGTGGTCGCTGGACGGCTAAGCTAAGTGACACAAGTGGCCGACACAAACACCTGGCCCATCTAGGAGTGGCACTGCAGTGTCAGGCAGGATGGCACTTCAAAAAATAGTCCCCAAACAGCACATGATGCAAAGAAAAATGAAAGAAAAAAGAGGTGCAAGATGGAATTGTCCTTGGGCCCTCCCACCCACCCTTATGTTGTATAAACAGGACATGCACACTTTAACAAACCCATCATTTCAGCGACAGGGTCTGCCACACTACTGTGACTGAAATGACTGGTTGGTTTGGGCCCCCACCAAAAAAGAAGCAATCAATCTCTCCTTGCACAAACTGGCTCTACAGAGGCAAGATGTCCACCTCCTCCTCATCGTCCGATTCCTCACTCCTTTCACTGTGTACATCCCCTTACTCACAGATTATTAATTCGTCCCTACTGAAATCCACCATCTCAGGTCCCTGTGTACTTTCTGGAGGCAATTGCTGGTGAATGTCTCCACGGAGGAATTGATTATAATTCATTTTGATGAACATCATCTTCAACACATTTTCTGGAAGTAACCTCGTACGCCGATTGCTGACAAGGTGAGCGGCTGCACTAAACACTCTTTCGGAGTACACACTGGAGGGGGGGCAACTTAGGTAAAATAAAGCCAGTTTCTGCAAGGGCCTCCAAATTGCCTCTTTTTCCTGCCAGTATACTTACGGACTATCTGACGTGCCTACTTGGATGTGGTCACTCATATAATCCTCCACCATTCTTTCAATGGTGAGAGAATCATATGCAGTGACAGTAGACAACATGTCAGTAATTGTTGGCAGGTCCTTCAGTCCGGACCAGATGCCAACACTCGCTCCAGACTGCCCTGCATCACCGCCAGCGGGTGGGCTCGGAATTCTTAGCCTTTTCCTCGCACCCCCAGTTGCTGGAGAATATGAAGGAGCAGCTGTTGACAGGTCACGTTCCGCTTGACTTGACAATTATCTCACTAGCAGGTCTTTGAACCTCTGCAGACTTGTGTCTGCCGGAAAGAGAGATACATTGTAGGTTTTAAATCTAGGATCGAGCACGGTGGCCAAAATGTAGTGCTCTGATTTCAACAGATTGACCACCCGTGAATCCTGGTTAAGCAAATTAAGGGCTCCATCCACAAGTCCCACATGCCTAGCGGAATCGCTCTGTTTAAAGCTCCTCCTTCAATGTCTCCAGCTTCTTCTGCAAAAGGCTGATGAGGGGAATGACCTGACTCAGGCTGGCAGTGTCTGAACTGACTTCACGTGTGGCAAGTTCAAAGGGTTGCAGAACCTTGCACAATGTTGAAATCATTCTCCACTGCGCTTGAGTCAGGTGCATTCCCCCTCCTTTGCCTATATTGTAGGCAGATGTATAGGCTTGAATGGCCTTTTGCTGCTCCTCCATCCTCTGAAGCATGTAGAGGGTTGAATTCCACCTCGTTACCACCTCTTGCTTCAGATGATGACAGGGCAGGTTCAGGACTGTTTGCTGGTGCTCCAGTCTTCGGCACGCGGTGGCTGAATGCCGAAAGTGGCCCGCAATTTTTCGGGCCAATGACAGCATCTCTTGCACGCCCCTGTCGGTTTTTAAATAATTCTGCACCACCAAATTCAATGTATGTGCAAAACATGGGATGTGCTGGAATTTGCCCAGATGTAATGCAGGCACAATATTGCTGGCGTTGTCCGATGTCACAAATCCCCAGGAGAGTCCATTTGGGGTAAGCCATTCTGCGATGATGTTCCTCAGTTTCCGTAAGAGGTTGTCAGCTGTTTGCCTCTTCTGGAAAGCGGTGATACAAAGCGTAGCCTGCCTAGGAACGAGTTGGCATTTGCGAGATGCTGCTACTGATGCCGCCGCTGCTGTTCTTGCTGCGGGAGGCAATACATCTACCCAGTGGGCTGTCACAGTCATATAGTCCTGAGTCTGCCCTGATCCACTTGTCCACATGTCCGTGGTTAAGTGGACATTGGGTACAACTGCATTTTTTAGGACACTGGTGACTCTTTTTCTGAGGTCTGTGTACATTTTCGGTATCGCCTGCCTAGAGAAATGGAACCTAGATGGTATTTGGTACCAGGGACACAGTACCTCAATCAAGTCTGTAGTTGCCTGTGAATTAACGGTGGATAACGGAAACACGTTTCTCACTGCCCAGGCTGCCAAGGCCTGAGTTATCCGCTTTGCAGCAGGATAACTGCGGTGATATTTCATCTTCCTCGCAAAGGACTGTTGGACAGTCAATTGCTTACTGGAAGTAGTACAAGTAGTCTTTCGACTTCCCCTCTGGGATGACGATCGACTTCCAGCAGCAACAACAGCAGCACCAGCAGCAGTAGGCGTTACACTCAAGGATGCATCGGAGGAATTCCAGGCAGGAGAGGACTCGTCAGACTTGCCAGTGACATGGCCTGCAGGACTATTGGCTTTCCTGTGTAAGGAGGAAATTGACACTGAGGGAGTTGGTGGTGTGGTTTGCAGGACCTTGGTTACAAGAGGAAGGGATTTAGTGGTCAGTGGACTGCTTCCGCTGTCATCCAAAGTTTTTGAACTTGTCACTGACTTATGATGAATGCGCTGCAGGTGACGTATAAGGGAGGATGTTCCGAGGTGGTTAACGTCCTTACCCTTACTTATTATAGCTTGACAAAGGCAACACACGGCTTGACACCTGTTGTCCGCATTTGTGTTAAAATAATTCCACACCGTAGAGGGGATTTTTTTGGTAATTTGACCAGGCATGTCAATGGCCATATTCGTCCCACGGACAACAGGTGTCTCCTCGGGTGCCTGACTTAAACAAACCACCTCACAATCAGAATCCTCCTTGTCAATTTCCTCCTCAGCGCCAGCAACACCCATATACTCATTCTGGTGTACTTCAACAGTGACATCTTCAATTTGACTATCAGGAACTGGACTGCGGGTGCTCCTTCCAGCACTTGCAGGGGGCGTGCAAATGGTGGAAGGCGCCACCTCTTCCCGTCCAGTGTTGGGAAGGTCAGGCATCGCAGCCGACACAATTGGACTCTCCTTGGGGATTTGTGATTTAGAAGAACGCACAGTTCTTTGCAGTGCTTTTGCCAGCTTAAGTCTTTTCATTTTTCTAGCGAGAGGATGAGTGCTTCCATCCTCATGTGAAGCTGAACCACTAGCCATGAACATAGGCCAGGGCCTCAGCCGTTCCTTGCCACTCCGTGTCGTAAATGGCATATTGGCAAGTTTACGCTTCTCCTCAGACGCTTTTAATTTTGATTTTTGGGTCATTTTACTGAACTTTTGTTTTTTGGATTTTACATGCTCTCTACTATGACATTGGGCATCGGCCTTGGCAGACAACGTTGATGGCATTTCATCGTCTCGGCCATGACTAGTGGCAGCAGCTTAAGCATGAGGTGGAAGTGGATCTTGATCTTTCCCTATTTTACCCTCCCCATTTTTGTTCTCCATTTTTTAATGTGTGGAATTCTATGCCAGTATCAACAGCAGTGGCCTCCTACTATATATACTGCGCACAACTGAAATGCACCACAGGTATGGATGGATAGTATACTTGACGACACAGAGGTAGGTAGAGCAGTGGCCTACTGTACCGTACTGCTATATATTATATACTGGTGGTCAGCAAACTGTGCAAAACTGAAATGCAACAAGGTATGGATGGATAGTATACTTGACGACACAGAGGTAGGTAGAGCAGTGGCCTACTGTACCGTACTGCTATATATTATATACTGGTGGTCAGCAAACTGTGCAAAACTGAAATGCACCACAGGTATGGATGGATAGTATACTTTACAACACAGAGGTAGGTAGAGCAGTGGCCTACTGTACCGTACTGCTATATATTATATACTGGTGGTCAGCAAACTGTGCAAAACTGAAATGCACCACAGGTATGGATGGATAGTATACTTGACGACACAGAGGTAGGTAGAGCAGTGGCCTACTGTACCGTACTGCTATATATTATATACTGGTGGTCAGCAAACTGTGCAAAACTGAAATGCACCACAGGTATGGATGGATAGTATACTTGACGACACAGAGGTAGGTAAAGCAGTGGCCTACTGTACCGTACTGCTATATATTATATACTGGTGGTCAGCAAACTGTGCAAAACTGAAATGCACCACAGGTATGGATGGATAGTATACTTGACGACACAGAGGTAGGTAGAGCAGTGGCCTTCTGTACCGTACTCCTATATAGTATATACTGGTGGTCAGCAAAATTATGCACTTTACTCCTTCTATATACAACAATGCAGCACAGATATGGAGCATTTTTCAGTCAGGGAACGTATAACACTGGTGTTCACTGGTCAGCAAAACTCTGCACTGTACTCCTCCTATATAATACTGCTGGTCCCCAGTCCCCACAATAAAGCAGTGTGAGTACAGATATATGCAGCACACTGAGCACAGATATGGAGCGTTTTTCAGGCAGACAACGTATAATACTTGTGGTCACTGGTCAGCAAAACTCTGCACTTTACTCCTCCTATATAATACTGCTTGTCTCCAGTCCCCACAATAAAGCAGTGTGAGCACAGATATATGCAGCACACTGAGCACAGAATTGGAGCGTTTTTCAGGCAGACAACGTATAATACTGGTGGTCACTGGTCAGCAAAACTCTGCACTGTACTCCTCCTATAATACTGCTGGTCCCCAGAATAAAGATATTTGCACTGCAGCCCCCTGAAACAAAATGAGAGGTCGCCAGCCACATCCTCTCACTATCATTTCCAATGCACGAGTGAAAAATGGCGGTGACGCGCGGCTCCTTATATAGAATCCGAATATCGCGAGAATCCGACAGCGGGATGATGACGTTCGGGCGCGCTCGGGTTAACCGAGCCATACGGGAGAATCCGAGTCTGCCTCGGACCCGTGTAAAATGGGTGAAGTTCGGGGGGGTTCGGATTCCGAGGAACCGAACCCGCTCATCACTAATATATATATATATATATATACAAACAAAGAACCCAGCACTCACCAAAGTAAACTCACTTATCCTCAACAATTCAATAAATAAATGATGGGGGTTTAGTTGGTGGATTGGCCAATGCACGGAAGCCTGCATACCGATTTTCAAGGTACCCCACCTTCATGCAGGTCCTACACTATCACAGAGTCTTAAAACCTGACTACTTCACTGCTGTTACACAACTCATCTGCCTGCTAGATTTAATGTGTACCTGCCACAGACTTTATGGCTTTTAAAGGCACACTAGTCACCTATTGCACTGGCTCAAAGATGATTGCTAAGAAACAGCTGAGACAGGTTCAGGATAATAAAGTCCACACAGGGGTGCATGAGAAAGCTAGTGGCCACGGTTAATAAGAGCTAACCATAGATTAACCCCATCGTATACACACAGAAAAAACCACAGCACTCACCACACCAGAAGCGGGGCACAGCTATGCACTTACCACTCACAGGGTGGGGTGCATGTAACACAGCACTCTCCACCACAAAAGCGGGGTATACAGCTGTACTTACCACTCACAGGGCGGGGTGCATGTAGCCCATGACCACTCCGCTCTAATAAATACAAACAAAGAACCCAGCACTCACCAAAGTAAACTCACTTATCCTCAACAATTCAATAAATAAATGATGGGGGTTTAGTTGGTGGATTGGCCAATGCACGGAAGCCTGCATACCGATTTTCAAGGTACCCCACCTTCATGCAGGTCCTACACTATCACAGAGTCTTAAAACCTGACTACTTCACTGCTGTTACACAACTCATCTGCCTGCTAGATTTAATGTGTACCTGCCACAGACTTTATGGCTTTTAAAGGCACACTAGTCACCTATTGCACTGGCTCAAAGATGATTGCTAAGAAACAGCTGAGACAGGTTCAGGATAATAAAGTCCACACAGGGGTGCATGAGAAAGCTAGTGGCCACGGTTAATAAGAGCTAACCATAGATTAACCCCATCGTATACACACAGAAAAAACCACAGCACTCACCACACCAGAAGCGGGGCACAGCTATGCACTTACCACTCACAGGGTGGGGTGCATGTAACACAGCACTCTCCACCACAAAAGCGGGGTATACAGCTGTACTTACCACTCACAGGGCGGGGTGCATGTAGCCCATGACCACTCCGCTCTAATAAATACAAACAAAGAACCCAGCACTCACCAAAGTAAACTCACTTATCCTCAACAATTCAATAAATAAATGATGGGGGTTTAGTTGGTGGATTGGCCAATGCACGGAAGCCTGCATACCGATTTTCAAGGTACCCCACCTTCATGCAGGTCCTACACTATCACAGAGTCTTAAAACCTGACTACTTCACTGCTGTTACACAACTCATCTGCCTGCTAGATTTAATGTGTACCTGCCACAGACTTTATGGCTTTTAAAGGCACACTAGTCACCTATTGCACTGGCTCAAAGATGATTGCTAAGAAACAGCTGAGACAGGTTCAGGATAATAAAGTCCACACAGGGGTGCATGAGAAAGCTAGTGGCCACGGTTAATAAGAGCTAACCATAGATTAACCCCATCGTATACACACAGAAAAAACCACAGCACTCACCACACCAGAAGCGGGGCACAGCTATGCACTTACCACTCACAGGGTGGGGTGCATGTAACACAGCACTCTCCACCACAAAAGCGGGGTATACAGCTGTACTTACCACTCACAGGGCGGGGTGCATGTAGCCCATGACCACTCCGCTCTAATAAATACAAACAAAGAACCCAGCACTCACCAAAGTAAACTCACTTATCCTCAACAATTCAATAAATAAATGATGGGGGTTTAGTTGGTGGATTGGCCAATGCACGGAAGCCTGCATACCGATTTTCAAGGTACCTCACCTTCATGCAGGTCCTACACTATCACAGAGTCTTAAAACCTGACTACTTCACTGCTGTTACACAACTCATCTGCCTGCTAGATTTAATGTGTACCTGCCACAGACTTTATGGCTTTTAAAGGCACACTAGTCACCTATTGCACTGGCTCAAAGATGATTGCTAAGAAACAGCTGAGACAGGTTCAGGATAATAAAGTCCACACAGGGGTGCATGAGAAAGCTAGTGGCCACGGTTAATAAGAGCTAACCATAGATTAACCCCATCGTATACACACAGAAAAAACCACAGCACTCACCACACCAGAAGCGGGGCACAGCTATGCACTTACCACTCACAGGGTGGGGTGCATGTAACACAGCACTCTCCACCACAAAAGCGGGGTATACAGCTGTACTTACCACTCACAGGGCGGGGTGCATGTAGCCCATGACCACTCCGCTCTAATAAATACAAACAAAGAACCCAGCACTCACCAAAGTAAACTCACTTATCCTCAACAATTCAATAAATAAATGATGGGGGTTTAGTTGGTGGATTGGCCAATGCACGGAAGCCTGCATACCGATTTTCAAGGTACCCCACCTTCATGCAGGTCCTACACTATCACAGAGTCTTAAAACCTGACTACTTCACTGCTGTTACACAACTCATCTGCCTGCTAGATTTAATGTGTACCTGCCACAGACTTTATGGCTTTTAAAGGCACACTAGTCACCTATTGCACTGGCTCAAAGATGATTGCTAAGAAACAGCTGAGACAGGTTCAGGATAATAAAGTCCACACAGGGGTGCATGAGAAAGCTAGTGGCCACGGTTAATAAGAGCTAACCATAGATTAACCCCATCGTATACACACAGAAAAAACCACAGCACTCACCACACCAGAAGCGGGGCACAGCTATGCACTTACCACTCACAGGGTGGGGTGCATGTAACACAGCACTCTCCACCACAAAAGCGGGGTATACAGCTGTACTTACCACTCACAGGGCGGGGTGCATGTAGCCCATGACCACTCCGCTCTAATAAATACAAACAAAGAACCCAGCACTCACCAAAGTAAACTCACTTATCCTCAACAATTCAATAAATAAATGATGGGGGTTTAGTTGGTGGATTGGCCAATGCACGGAAGCCTGCATACCGATTTTCAAGGTACCCCACCTTCATGCAGGTCCTACACTATCACAGAGTCTTAAAACCTGACTACTTCACTGCTGTTACACAACTCATCTGCCTGCTAGATTTAATGTGTACCTGCCACAGACTTTATGGCTTTTAAAGGCACACTAGTCACCTATTGCACTGGCTCAAAGATGATTGCTAAGAAACAGCTGAGACAGGTTCAGGATAATAAAGTCCACACAGGGGTGCATGAGAAAGCTAGTGGCCACGGTTAATAAGAGCTAACCATAGATTAACCCCATCGTATACACACAGAAAAAACCACAGCACTCACCACACCAGAAGCGGGGCACAGCTATGCACTTACCACTCACAGGGTGGGGTGCATGTAACACAGCACTCTCCACCACAAAAGCGGGGTATACAGCTGTACTTACCACTCACAGGGCGGGGTGCATGTAGCCCATGACCACTCCGCTCTAATAAATACAAACAAAGAACCCAGCACTCACCAAAGTAAACTCACTTATCCTCAACAATTCAATAAATAAATGATGGGGGTTTAGTTGGTGGATTGGCCAATGCACGGAAGCCTGCATACCGATTTTCAAGGTACCCCACCTTCATGCAGGTCCTACACTATCACAGAGTCTTAAAACCTGACTACTTCACTGCTGTTACACAACTCATCTGCCTGCTAGATTTAATGTGTACCTGCCACAGACTTTATGGCTTTTAAAGGCACACTAGTCACCTATTGCACTGGCTCAAAGATGATTGCTAAGAAACAGCTGAGACAGGTTCAGGATAATAAAGTCCACACAGGGGTGCATGAGAAAGCTAGTGGCCACGGTTAATAAGAGCTAACCATAGATTAACCCCATCGTATACACACAGAAAAAACCACAGCACTCACCACACCAGAAGCGGGGCACAGCTATGCACTTACCACTCACAGGGTGGGGTGCATGTAACACAGCACTCTCCACCACAAAAGCGGGGTATACAGCTGTACTTACCACTCACAGGGCGGGGTGCATGTAGCCCATGACCACTCTGCTCTAATAAATACAAACAAAGAACCCAGCACTCACCAAAGTAAACTCACTTATCCTCAACAATTCAATAAATAAATGATGGGGGTTTAGTTGGTGGATTTGCCAATGCACGGAAGCCTGCATACCGATTTTCAAGGTACCCCACCTTCATGCAGGTCCTACACTATCACAGAGTCTTAAAACCTGACTACTTCACTGCTGTTACACGACTCATCTGCCTGCTAGATTTAATGTGTACCTGCCACAGACTTTATGGCTTTTAAAGGCACACTAGTCACCTATTGCACTGGCTCAAAGATGATTGCTAAGAAACAGCTGAGACAGGTTCAGGATAATAAAGTCCACACAGGGGTGCATGAGAAAGCTAGTGGCCACGGTTAATAAGAGCTAACCATAGATTAACCCCATCGTATACACACAGAAAAAACCACAGCACTCACCACACCAGAAGCGGGGCACAGCTATGCACTTACCACTCACAGGGTGGGGTGCATGTAACACAGCACTCTCCACCACAAAAGCGGGGTATACAGCTGTACTTACCACTCACAGGGCGGGGTGCATGTAGCCCATGACCACTCCGCTCTAATAAATACAAACAAAGAACCCAGCACTCACCAAAGTAAACTCACTTATCCTCAACAATTCAATAAATAAATGATGGGGGTTTAGTTGGTGGATTGGCCAATGCACGGAAGCCTGCATACCGATTTTCAAGGTACCCCACCTTCATGCAGGTCCTACACTATCACAGAGTCTTAAAACCTGACTACTTCACTGCTGTTACACAACTCATCTGCCTGCTAGATTTAATGTGTACCTGCCACAGACTTTATGGCTTTTAAAGGCACACTAGTCACCTATTGCACTGGCTCAAAGATGATTGCTAAGAAACAGCTGAGACAGGTTCAGGATAATAAAGTCCACACAGGGGTGCATGAGAAAGCTAGTGGCCACGGTTAATAAGAGCTAACCATAGATTAACCCCATCGTATACACACAGAAAAAACCACAGCACTCACCACACCAGAAGCGGGGCACAGCTATGCACTTACCACTCACAGGGTGGGGTGCATGTAACACAGCACTCTCCACCACAAAAGCGGGGTATACAGCTGTACTTACCACTCACAGGGCGGGGTGCATGTAGCCCATGACCACTCCGCTCTAATAAATACAAACAAAGAACCCAGCACTCACCAAAGTAAACTCACTTATCCTCAACAATTCAATAAATAAATGATGGGGGTTTAGTTGGTGGATTGGCCAATGCACGGAAGCCTGCATACCGATTTTCAAGGTACCCCACCTTCATGCAGGTCCTACACTATCACAGAGTCTTAAAACCTGACTACTTCACTGCTGTTACACAACTCATCTGCCTGCTAGATTTAATGTGTACCTGCCACAGACTTTATGGCTTTTAAAGGCACACTAGTCACCTATTGCACTGGCTCAAAGATGATTGCTAAGAAACAGCTGAGACAGGTTCAGGATAATAAAGTCCACACAGGGGTGCATGAGAAAGCTAGTGGCCACGGTTAATAAGAGCTAACCATAGATTAACCCCATCGTATACACACAGAAAAAACCACAGCACTCACCACACCAGAAGCGGGGCACAGCTATGCACTTACCACTCACAGGGTGGGGTGCATGTAACACAGCACTCTCCACCACAAAAGCGGGGTATACAGCTGTACTTACCACTCACAGGGCGGGGTGCATGTAGCCCATGACCACTCCGCTCTAATAAATACAAACAAAGAACCCAGCACTCACCAAAGTAAACTCACTTATCCTCAACAATTCAATAAATAAATGATGGGGGTTTAGTTGGTGGATTGGCCAATGCACGGAAGCCTGCATACCTATTTTCAAGGTACCCCACCTTCATGCAGGTCCTACACTATCACAGAGTCTTAAAACCTGACTACTTCACTGCTGTTACACAACTCATCTGCCTGCTAGATTTAATGTGTACCTGCCACAGACTTTATGGCTTTTAAAGGCACACTAGTCACCTATTGCACTGGCTCAAAGATGATTGCTAAGAAACAGCTGAGACAGGTTCAGGATAATAAAGTCCACACAGGGGTGCATGAGAAAGCTAGTGGCCACGGTTAATAAGAGCTAACCATAGATTAACCCCATCGTATACACACAGAAAAAACCACAGCACTCACCACACCAGAAGCGGGGCACAGCTATGCACTTACCACTCACAGGGTGGGGTGCATGTAACACAGCACTCTCCACCACAAAAGCGGGGTATACAGCTGTACTTACCACTCACAGGGCGGGGTGCATGTAGCCCATGACCACTCCGCTCTAATAAATACAAACAAAGAACCCAGCACTCACCAAAGTAAACTCACTTATCCTCAACAATTCAATAAATAAATGATGGGGGTTTAGTTGGTGGATTGGCCAATGCACGGAAGCCTGCATACCGATTTTCAAGGTACCCCACCTTCATGCAGGTCCTACACTATCACAGAGTCTTAAAACCTGACTACTTCACTGCTGTTACACAACTCATCTGCCTGCTAGATTTTATGTGTACCAGCCACAGACTTTATGGCTTTTAAAGGCACACTAGTCACCTATTGCACTGGCTCAAAGATGATTGCTAAGAAACAGCTGAGACAGGTTCAGGATAATAAAGTCCACACAGGGGTGCATGAGAAAGCTAGTGGCCACGGTTAATAAGAGCTAACCATAGATTAACCCCATCGTATACACACAGAAAAAACCACAGCACTCACCACACCAGAAGCGGGGCACAGCTATGCACTTACCACTCACAGGGTGGGGTGCATGTAACACAGCACTCTCCACCACAAAAGCGGGGTATACAGCTGTACTTACCACTCACAGGGCGGGGTGCATGTAGCCCATGACCACTCCGCTCTAATAAATACAAACAAAGAACCCAGCACTCACCAAAGTAAACTCACTTATCCTCAACAATTCAATAAATAAATGATGGGGGTTTAGTTGGTGGATTGGCCAATGCACGGAAGCCTGCATACCGATTTTCAAGGTACCCCACCTTCATGCAGGTCCTACACTATCACAGAGTCTTAAAACCTGACTACTTCACTGCTGTTACACGACTCATCTGCCTGCTAGATTTAATGTGTACCTGCCACAGACTTTATGGCTTTTAAAGGCACACTAGTCACCTATTGCACTGGCTCAAAGATGATTGCTAAGAAACAGCTGAGACAGGTTCAGGATAATAAAGTCCACACAGGGGTGCATGAGAAAGCTAGTGGCCACGGTTAATAAGAGCTAACCATAGATTAACCCCATCGTATACACACAGAAAAAACCATAGCACTCACCACACCAGAAGCGGGGCACAGCTATGCACTTACCACTCACAGGGTGGGGTGCATGTAACACAGCACTCTCCACCACAAAAGCGGGGTATACAGCTGTACTTACCACTCACAGGGCGGGGTGCATGTAGCCCATGACCACTCCGCTCTAATAAATACAAACAAAGAACCCAGCACTCACCAAAGTAAACTCACTTATCCTCAACAATTCAATAAATAAATGATGGGGGTTTAGTTGGTGGATTGGCCAATGCACGGAAGCCTGCATACCGATTTTCAAGGTACCCCACCTTCATGCAGGTCCTACACTATCACAGAGTCTTAAAACCTGACTACTTCACTGCTGTTACACAACTCATCTGCCTGCTAGATTTAATGTGTACCTGCCACAGACTTTATGGCTTTTAAAGGCACACTAGTCACCTATTGCACTGGCTCAAAGATGATTGCTAAGAAACAGCTGAGACAGGTTCAGGATAATAAAGTCCACACAGGGGTGCATGAGAAAGCTAGTGGCCACGGTTAATAAGAGCTAACCATAGATTAACCCCATCGTATACACACAGAAAAAACCACAGCACTCACCACACCAGAAGCGGGGCACAGCTATGCACTTACCACTCACAGGGTGGGGTGCATGTAACACAGCACTCTCCACCACAAAAGCGGGGTATACAGCTGTACTTACCACTCACAGGGCGGGGTGCATGCAGCCCATGACCACTCCGCTCTAATAAATACAGACAAAGAACCCAGCACTCACCAAAGTAAACTCACTTATCCTCAACAATTCAATAAATAAATGATGGGGGTTTAGTTGGTGGATTGGCCAATGCACGGAAGCCTGCATACCGATTTTCAAGGTACCCCACCTTCATGCAGGTCCTACACTATCACAGAGTCTTAAAACCTGACTACTTCACTGCTGTTACACAACTCATCTGCCTGCTAGATTTAATGTGTACCTGCCACAGACTTTATGGCTTTTAAAGGCACACTAGTCACCTATTGCACTGGCTCAAAGATGATTGCTAAGAAACAGCTGAGACAGGTTCAGGATAAGAAAGTCCACACAGGGGTGCATGAGAAAGCTAGTGGCCACGGTTAATAAGAGCTAACCATAGATTAACCCCATCGTATACACACAGAAAAAACCACAGCACTCACCACACCAGAAGCGGGGCACAGCTATGCACTTACCACTCACAGGGTGGGGTGCATGTAACACAGCACTCTCCACCACAAAAGCGGGGTATACAGCTGTACTTACCACTCACAGGGCGGGGTGCATGTAGCCCATGACCACTCCGCTCTAATAAATACAAACAAAGAACCCAGCACTCACCAAAGTAAACTCACTTATCCTCAACAATTCAATAAATAAATGATGGGGGTTTAGTTGGTGGATTGGCCAATGCACGGAAGCCTGCATACCGATTTTCAAGGTACCCCACCTTCATGCAGGTCCTACACTATCACAGAGTCTTAAAACCTGACTACTTCACTGCTGTTACACAACTCATCTGCCTGCTAGATTTAATGTGTACCTGCCACAGACTTTATGGCTTTTAAAGGCACACTAGTCACCTATTGCACTGGCTCAAAGATGATTGCTAAGAAACAGCTGAGACAGGTTCAGGATAATAAAGTCCACACAGGGGTGCATGAGAAAGCTAGTGGCCACGGTTAATAAGAGCTAACCATAGATTAACCCCATCGTATACACACAGAAAAAACCACAGCACTCACCACACCAGAAGCGGGGCACAGCTATGCACTTACCACTCACAGGGTGGGGTGCATGTAACACAGCACTCTCCACCACAAAAGCGGGGTATACAGCTGTACTTACCACTCACAGGGCGGGGTGCATGTAGCCCATGACCACTCCGCTCTAATAAATACAAACAAAGAACCCAGCACTCACCAAAGTAAACTCACTTATCCTCAACAATTCAATAAATAAATGATGGGGGTTTAGTTGGTGGATTGGCCAATGCACGGAAGCCTGCATACCGATTTTCAAGGTACCCCACCTTCATGCAGGTCCTACACTATCACAGAGTCTTAAAACCTGACTACTTCACTGCTGTTACACAACTCATCTGCCTGCTAGATTTAATGTGTACCAGCCACAGACTTTATGGCTTTTAAAGGCACACTAGTCACCTATTGCACTGGCTCAAAGATGATTGCTAAGAAACAGCTGAGACAGGTTCAGGATAATAAAGTCCACACAGGGGTGCATGAGAAAGCTAGTGGCCACGGTTAATAAGAGCTAACCATAGATTAACCCCATCGTATACACACAGAAAAAACCACAGCACTCACCACACCAGAAGCGGGGCACAGCTATGCACTTACCACTCACAGGGTGGGGTGCATGTAACACAGCACTCTCCACCACAAAAGCGGGGTATACAGCTGTACTTACCACTCACAGGGCGGGGTGCATGTAGCCCATGACCACTCCGCTCTAATAAATACAAACAAAGAACCCAGCACTCACCAAAGTAAACTCACTTATCCTCAACAATTCAATAAATAAATGATGGGGGTTTAGTTGGTGGATTGGCCAATGCACGGAAGCCTGCATACCGATTTTCAAGGTACCCCACCTTCATGCAGGTCCTACACTATCACAGAGTCTTAAAACCTGACTACTTCACTGCTGTTACACAACTCATCTGCCTGCTAGATTTAATGTGTACCTGCCACAGACTTTATGGCTTTTAAAGGCACACTAGTCACCTATTGCACTGGCTCAAAGATGATTGCTAAGAAACAGCTGAGACAGGTTCAGGATAATAAAGTCCACACAGGGGTGCATGAGAAAGCTAGTGGCCACGGTTAATAAGAGCTAACCATAGATTAACCCCATCGTATACACACAGAAAAAACCACAGCACTCACCACACCAGAAGCGGGGCACAGCTATGCACTTACCACTCACAGGGTGGGGTGCATGTAACACAGCACTCTCCACCACAAAAGCGGGGTATACAGCTGTACTTACCACTCACAGGGCGGGGTGCATGTAGCCCATGACCACTCCGCTCTAATAAATACAAACAAAGAACCCAGCACTCACCAAAGTAAACTCACTTATCCTCACTTATCCCGCTTTTGTGGTGGAGAGTGCTGTGTTACACGCACCCCACCCTGTGAGTGGTAAGTGCATAGCTGTGCCCCGCTTCTGGTGTGGTGAGTGCTGTGGTTTTTTCTGTGTGTATACGATGGGGTTAATCTATGGTTAGCTCTTATTAACCGTGGCCACTAGCTTTCTCATGCACCCCTGTGTGGACTTTATTATCCTGAACCTGTCTCAGCTGTTTCTTAGCAATCATCTTTGAGCCAGTGCAATAGGTGACTAGTGTGCCTTTAAAAGCCATAAAGTCTGTGGCAGGTACACATTAAATCTAGCAGGCAGATGAGTAGTGTAACAGCAGTGAAGTAGTCAGGTTTTAAGACTCTGTGATAGTGTAGGACCTGCATGAAGGTGGGGTACCTTGAAAATCGGTATGCAGGCTTCCGTGCATTGGCCAATCCACCAACTAAACCCCCATCATTTATTTATTGAATTGTTGAGGATAAGTGAGTTTACTTTGGTGAGTGCTGGGTTCTTTGTTTGTATTTATTAGAGCGGAGTGGTCATGGGCTACATGCACCCCGCCCTGTGAGTGGTAAGTACAGCTGTATACCCCGCTTTTGTGGTGGAGAGTGCTGTGTTACATGCACCCCACCCTGTGAGTGGTAAGTGCATAGCTGTGCCCCGCTTCTGGTGTGGTGAGTGCTGTGGTTTTTTCTGTGTGTATACGATGGGGTTAATCTATGGTTAGCTCTTATTAACCGTGGCCACTAGCTTTCTCATGCACCCCTGTGTGGACTTTATTATCCTGAACCTGTCTCAGCTGTTTCTTAGCAATCATCTTTGAGCCAGTGCAATAGGTGACTAGTGTGCCTTTAAAAGCCATAAAGTCTGTGGCAGGTACACATTAAATCTAGCAGGCAGATGAGTTGTGTAACAGCAGTGAAGTAGTCAGGTTTTAAGACTCTGTGATAGTGTAGGACCTGCATGAAGGTGGGGTACCTTGAAAATCGGTATGCAGGCTTCCGTGCATTGGCCAATCCACCAACTAAACCCCCATCATTTATTTATTGAATTGTTGAGGATAAGTGAGTTTACTTTGGTGAGTGCTGGGTTCTTTGTTTGTATTTATTAGAGCGGAGTGGTCATGGGCTACATGCACCCCGCCCTGTGAGTGGTAAGTACAGCTGTATACCCCGCTTTTGTGGTGGAGAGTGCTGTGTTACATGCACCCCACCCTGTGAGTGGTAAGTGCATAGCTGTGCCCCGCTTCTGGTGTGGTGAGTGCTGTGGTTTTTTCTGTGTGTATACGATGGGGTTAATCTATGGTTAGCTCTTATTAACCGTGGCCACTAGCTTTCTCATGCACCCCTGTGTGGACTTTATTATCCTGAACCTGTCTCAGCTGTTTCTTAGCAATCATCTTTGAGCCAGTGCAATAGGTGACTAGTGTGCCTTTAAAAGCCATAAAGTCTGTGGCAGGTACACATTAAATCTAGCAGGCAGATGAGTTGTGTAACAGCAGTGAAGTAGTCAGGTTTTAAGACTCTGTGATAGTGTAGGACCTGCATGAAGGTGGGGTACCTTGAAAATCGGTATGCAGGCTTCCGTGCATTGGCCAATCCACCAACTAAACCCCCATCATTTATTTATTGAATTGTTGAGGATAAGTGAGTTTACTTTGGTGAGTGCTGGGTTCTTTGTTTGTATTTATTAGAGCGGAGTGGTCATGGGCTACATGCACCCCGCCCTGTGAGTGGTAAGTACAGCTGTATACCCCGCTTTTGTGGTGGAGAGTGTTGTGTTACATGCACCCCACCCTGTGAGTGGTAAGTGCATAGCTGTGCCCCGCTTCTGGTGTGGTGAGTGCTGTGGTTTTTTCTGTGTGTATACGATGGGGTTAATCTATGGTTAGCTCTTATTAACCGTGGCCACTAGCTTTCTCATGCACCCCTGTGTGGACTTTATTATCCTGAACCTGTCTCAGCTGTTTCTTAGCAATCATCTTTGAGCCAGTGCAATAGGTGACTAGTGTGCCTTTAAAAGCCATAAAGTCTGTGGCAGGTATACATTAAATCTAGCAGGCAGATGAGTTGTGTAACAGCAGTGAAGTAGTCAGGTTTTAAGACTCTGTGATAGTGTAGGACCTGCATGAAGGTGGGGTACCTTGAAAATCGGTATGCAGGCTTCCGTGCATTGGCCAATCCACCAACTAAACCCCCATCATTTATTTATTGAATTGTTGAGGATAAGTGAGTTTACTTTGGTGAGTGCTGGGTTCTTTGTTTGTATTTATTAGAGCGGAGTGGTCATGGGCTACATGCACCCCGCCCTGTGAGTGGTAAGTACAGCTGTATACCCCGCTTTTGTGGTGGAGAGTGCTGTGTTACATGCACCCCACCCTGTGAGTGGTAAGTGCATAGCTGTGCCCCGCTTCTGGTGTGGTGAGTGCTGTGGTTTTTTCTGTGTGTATACGATGGGGTTAATCTATGGTTAGCTCTTATTAACCGTGGCCACTAGCTTTCTCATGCACCCCTGTGTGGACTTTATTATCCTGAACCTGTCTCAGCTGTTTCTTAGCAATCATCTTTGAGCCAGTGCAATAGGTGACTAGTGTGCCTTTAAAAGCCATAAAGTCTGTGGCAGGTACACATTAAATCTAGCAGGCAGATGAGTTGTGTAACAGCAGTGAAGTAGTCAGGTTTTAAGACTCTGTGATAGTGTAGGACCTGCATGAAGGTGGGGTACCTTGAAAATCGGTATGCAGGCTTCCGTGCATTGGCCAATCCACCAACTAAACCCCCATCATTTATTTATTGAATTGTTGAGGATAAGTGAGTTTACTTTGGTGAGTGCTGGGTTCTTTGTTTGTATTTATTAGAGCGGAGTGGTCATGGGCTACATGCACCCCGCCCTGTGAGTGGTAAGTACAGCTGTATACCCCGCTTTTGTGGTGGAGAGTGCTGTGTTACATGCACCCCACCCTGTGAGTGGTAAGTGCATAGCTGTGCCCCGCTTCTGGTGTGGTGAGTGCTGTGGTTTTTTCTGTGTGTATACGATGGGGTTAATCTATGGTTAGCTCTTATTAACCGTGGCCACTAGCTTTCTCATGCACCCCTGTGTGGACTTTATTATCCTGAACCTGTCTCAGCTGTTTCTTAGCAATCATCTTTGAGCCAGTGCAATAGGTGACTAGTGTGCCTTTAAAAGCCATAAAGTCTGTGGCAGGTACACATTAAATCTAGCAGGCAGATGAGTTGTGTAACAGCAGTGAAGTAGTCAGGTTTTAAGACTCTGTGATAGTGTAGGACCTGCATGAAGGTGGGGTACCTTGAAAATCGGTATGCAGGCTTCCGTGCATTGGCCAATCCACCAACTAAACCCCCATCATTTATTTATTGAATTGTTGAGGATAAGTGAGTTTACTTTGGTGAGTGCTGGGTTCTTTGTTTGTATTTATTAGAGCGGAGTGGTCATGGGCTACATGCACCCCGCCCTGTGAGTGGTAAGTACAGCTGTATACCCCGCTTTTGTGGTGGAGAGTGCTGTGTTACATGCACCCCACCCTGTGAGTGGTAAGTGCATAGCTGTGCCCCGCTTCTGGTGTGGTGAGTGCTGTGGTTTTTTCTGTGTGTATACGATGGGGTTAATCTATGGTTAGCTCTTATTAACCGTGGCCACTAGTTTTCTCATGCACCCCTGTGTGGACTTTATTATCCTGAACCTGTCTCAGCTGTTTCTTAGCAATCATCTTTGAGCCAGTGCAATAGGTGACTAGTGTGCCTTTAAAAGCCATAAAGTCTGTGGCAGGTACACATTAAATCTAGCAGGCAGATGAGTTGTGTAACAGCAGTGAAGTAGTCAGGTTTTAAGACTCTGTGATAGTGTAGGACCTGCATGAAGGTGGGGTACCTTGAAAATCGGTATGCAGGCTTCCGTGCATTGGCCAATCCACCAACTAAACCCCCATCATTTATTTATTGAATTGTTGAGGATAAGTGAGTTTACTTTGGTGAGTGCTGGGTTCTTTGTTTGTATTTATTAGAGCGGAGTGGTCATGGGCTACATGCACCCCGCCCTGTGAGTGGTAAGTACAGCTGTATACCCCGCTTTTGTGGTGGAGAGTGCTGTGTTACATGCACCCCACCCTGTGAGTGGTAAGTGCATAGCTGTGCCCCGCTTCTGGTGTGGTGAGTGCTGTGGTTTTTTCTGTGTGTATATATATATATATATATAATCTGTGTACCCAGCACCCATCCGGTTATGATGTGAATATTTGCTCCGGTGCCCTCCTTCGGTTTTTCAAGGTGCGCATAGAGTACAAAGAGGCGGCACTTCCGAGTCTTGCTGGTGAAGTAAGATTTATTAAGTAAGATTTTTGGATCAATACATCTTACTGCACCAGCAAGACTAGGGAGTGCTGTCTCGGTGTACTTGTGGGGAGGGGTCCCCAAGCGTTAGAATCACTCACCACTGGGCCGTCACCCTGCCGTCACTTTTTCTCTGCCAGTCTGTATGCTCTGTAGCAAGAAGGAACGTGAATGTGCAGCATGCGCCCATGCCGCCCAGTTTCCCGGGCTCCCTTCGTCCCAGGTACGGAAGGGTTATGATATCACCTTCACGCTCAAAACAGCCCTCGTCCTGGAAAAGAGAAGGTGCTGGCGGCGCCTCCGAGCAAGACCTAGGAGCTTGGTGGTGGTGTTTTACAGTGTGGCGGGGGTACAGCGTACTGGAGGACACATTCTTAATGGTACGCCGTACCGGAGCATACCGCCACACTTGCAGGACTGACACACACAATGCAAAATGTACTGACACACACTACTTACGCACACGGCACAACACAAAACTTACTGACACAGACACCACTTACTGACAGACACTACTTACTGACACACACACACAATGCAAAACCTACTGACACAGACACTACTTACTGACACACACACACAATGCAAAACTTATTGATACAGACACTACTTACAGACACACACACACACAACATCAAACTTATTGACATAGACACCACTTACGTAGGAGACCTCAGGTCCTGGTGTGGGCTGCTACTCACATGGTTTTGCATGCCCCCTCAGCTCTGACATCCAGGGACCCAGCTCTCCTAAAAGACAGCAGCCTCCTGCAGCAGGAATGGTAATGCTGCAGCATAAGCATTTATGTTTTGATGGGCAAGGAGGCGGAGCCTCGGGATTCAAGGGGCGGGCTTCGGATGGGCAGAGGGGCGGAAGCCTCAGATACAGGGAAGGCAGTTGTATCATTCAGTGGTGGAGTGCCGGTGGTCAGGACACAGGCTAACCAGTTTGGGGTGGGGGTGAATGAGCAGCCGGAGGTGAAAGAGCTGCTGTATTGGTGACAGAATTTTTTTTTTTCCTGTCAGCACTGGCTGCCTGCACTGCAGGGAACTCTGTGGGCCTATTTTCAATTTGGGGCTTGGAACTGCAGCTCCATCCACCCCATTGTTAATCCGGCCCTGCTTATAGGCCTTATTAATAACAGAAATAAAAGTTAAGTTTTATAGTTTAATTGATTCCTACATGTCTATATGATTGCTCAGCCATAGTCTGAGTCTTACCAGCACTCCCCTTGGAGTGCCTGTCTCTCTTTTGAAGTATTCCTCTTACTCAGTGGGAGCACCACCACTTCAACTTCTTGATCTTAATACCTTTATGATAAAGATCTTTAATAGTGGTACATTTATTCAATTCCATGGCAACTGACAAGACCAGAGCAGGGAGACAACAAAACCCATTCCCTCTCCCTTGTATAAACAAGGAAGAAATATTAAAGACACTGTGGTTCACAATGACATTCCTGGCCATGTACCCAAACCCACACACTTCCTAAGCCACAAACCTGTGAATTATGAATGCACGGGTTGCACTACATGTAATGGATTAGAGATAGGCAACACATTTGTTCATCCAATGTCAGGTAAAAAGGTTTTTATAAAGTTCCTGTTGATATGTAGTAGTAAGTATGTTGTATAGTACATCAGATGCCCTTGCGACAACCTTTACATAGGGAAAACTATCAGATAATTAAAAGAATGTATTGCCATGCACCATTCTATCATATGGGCTGCTTTAGATGGTAAGGGTTCAGAGCAACCCGTTGCACGACACTGCAAAGAGTACCAACACACATTGTCTTCCATGAGATACAAGATGACTGACTGGGTGCCTCCCATTCCTATAGGAGGTGACAGAGGACGTATCCTGCTTCAGAGGGAGACGAAGTGCATTTTAATATTGCAGACTGTTCAACCATTAGGTTTAAACAAACAGATATCATTTTTTTGTTTTTCATATAGGTTACTATTAATTAATATTACTCACCCTGGTTCACAAAATGTTGCAGATTAACATCTTGCACTGTATGGTAATTCCTTAAGGTGATTGTTATATATTAGTTTTTCTTACTGTTCTTATTATCTATTATAGTTAGTTTCTGCGGATTGGCCACTGAATTCTTAAGTGCACTAATAATACAGTGGTACATGCATATGCATGCAGTCTATATGATATTTGTATTTATAATTGTTAGTGGTTGTCTGAATAAACGTTGCTAAATAATGCAGTAGAGAATATAATGCTTATAAACTAGTTTGATAACGCTTGATAATATAAATCACCATACTTAGTGCCCCAGTACCAGAGTCGGCTCTAAGCATATGCAAACTAGGCAAATGCCTAGGGCATTTGGAATGCCTAGGGGCACAAGCAGCTTCTGATTAAAGTGATATGCAGCATGCCTATATTCTTTGTGTGACTGCAGCTCTATCTGCATACGAAATGCATTACTAATGTGTGGCATTATGTGTATAAGGTGTACTACAGTACTTTGTGGCGTAACGTATAGAAAGGGCACTAGTGTGTGGTCTAATGTGAAATAAGAGCAATATGGTATGGTGTAATGTGAATAAGAGACACTATTGCATGATATAATGTGAATAAAGTTGCAGTACTGGGTGGCGTATTTTCAACTGGGGGTATTATTGTGTGGCCATGCCCCTTCCCAACAAGAAGACGCCCCATTTTGGGGTGCGCACCGAATATGCACACTGTTACTATTTATAATATAGGGGGTAGGAGCACCAAAATGAGGACTGCTGTGGGTGAGGGGTGATGGTGCTGGGAAAGGGGTACAGGGTCAAAGGCGGAACTAGCATCTGTGCAAGGGGGCACCAGCTAAAATCTTGCCTAGGGCATCATATTGGTTAGGACCGGCTCTGCCCAGTACTGTGATCTGTACCGTGATGTTTTCTCTTTTGTTTTTATTGCTATGTCACCATGGTGATGGTTTTGCACTGTTTGCTCCAATAGGCTACCCCGGGACAGAGGTGTTGCTATATGCCAATTATGTCAAAGGGTTTCCTTCTGGAGCTTACATACTGTTTGTGTTTGGCCACTTCCCCGTGAGTCACCGGGTGTGTCTGCATTGTGTGATGTAGATGATGTTACCAGGACTCCGGCTGGATTTGACGCCGGAACTAGCAAGCACGGAGGGGTAAGCACTGATCTATATAAATGTGTTATTTGGATGTTATGGTTATTCTTGATAAAGGAGTTAGACTCTAAAACTTTGAACACAATGTGAACGCTTGTTGCATTATTTACAAAAGATAAACTCCTTGAGTGCCAACCAACAGATTGGAATATATCTTCTGGCTTGAAAGGATGTGCACTGGAGCAAGTTGCTTTTGTCACACTAGAGTGCCGGGCATTGTGGAAAATTATATATATATATATATGTGTATATATATATATATATATATATATCTATATCCTGTAGTAACAGCAGTAGTAGTAGTAGCAGCAGCAGCAGCAGTACAATAGTAATAATAATAATAATAATAATAATAATAGCATAATACTGTATATAGAGTTATGTAGAGGATATAAGAAGAAATGTTACTAGTACAGTATTAAGAGCACTGCTTAGATTGAGGTTTCCACCAAAAAGCTTAGTGTTGCAGAGACTTAACACTATTGCTACATTTATAATGTTATGGTTTTGAGATGGCAGACTTGCAGGTTACGCTTCAGAAAGAAGTAACTAACAAGCATTTTGAATGTTCTATACTATTGTTTTCACCAAGGCACATGTAGTTTCGACAATATTACCGTAATGTCAACATAATAATAGCAGAATGAGATACAGTAGTACATTTTAATAACTTTTCTATAAGAAACAGTTCTAATAGCATGTATTTAAAAAAAAAAAAGAAGATATATGAGCTGTTTACAGTACTTTCTAAGCTTGGATTTTGCTGCCTTTACAGCCTTACAACACTCACTTCGGTCAATAGATGGCAGCATTCTCCTATTAGTCAACAAAATGATTAAGTACTTTAAATCACACTTAATTAACAGAAAATTGTGTTTAAATGAGATAGTGTCAATCGAAAATATATGATGCTGCAAAACAAACCATGCACGACTTTTAATGTTTTAATTGACAAACAAGTTATTGTGTAAATTGCATAAACACCATTCAACTATGTTAAGCTATTGCATATCCCAAGATACCCTAAGGAAGCCACAAAATTACCTTGGGATAAAAAAGTATAAAACATATTTGGTTGTTTATATTACATATTAAATTAATAAAACATCCAATTAAACAGATAATTACTAAATTACAAAATCTCATACGTATATTAAAAATAACTAAAACATTGACTAGAAGCCTAGATTGATCAATACAATCAATTTCATGCCTAATGGAAAGACTGGTTCCTATAGATACGCAGATTTGCAAATCATGGGTGTTTTGACAAACTTGTACAACTCATATTCACACTACATAAAAAAGTTTACAAACATATATACTGTATGATGTTTTAAGTTCAAACAAATATGTGCACCTTCAATTTAAAGGGCTTGCCATTAAAACATGATAAAAATTAACAAAGGGGTTAATGCAATGGTCCTCAAACTGTGTGCCGTGGTACCCTGGGGTGCCTCGGGACACTTGCAGGGGTTCCCTGGGTTGGTGGGCTAGGACCAAGTCAAATTATTTACGGTCAATGTAACAGGCAAAGAGCAGCGCTGGTGGCTGTCAATCATAAAATGAGGACAAACAGAAGCAAATCGTGTCCCTCCTCACACAATTGAACCCAAGGATGACATAAACAAAATTTACTTAATTTAATATTTCTTTAAAAAATTCTCAATAAGAAACCTTTGGCCTAGGGCTGCCACCATGAAAACAATTCTGATACTCTAGGGTGCTGTGATTCAAAAAGTTAGAGAACCACTGGGTTAATGTATAAAAGTGTGGATTTATGTGATTAGAAATGGTCATCAATCAATTGCAACTTTAAAACAAAACCTACAGCATTTATTAATCTGTGGATTGCATTAAATCATAATATGACCATTTTTGCTAAAAGTAGTCATATTTAAAAAATCAGTACATAATGTGGGTGTGATACAGTTTGCCGGTGGTTGGGATGCCGATGGTCACATAACTGACACCAGCATCCTGACAATGAGAATGCTGTCAGGGGACCGGGTTATTAATTTACCCCTCTCCTGTCCCTTACCGCATCCCATATGCTGTGTTGCTAAGCGCATCCCCATAATGCATACTGTGTATAATGTATACTGTATATAAAGAATAGATAAACTCAACTACAACATTCTACTGAATATAAAAAAAAGGATAAGAGCAATGACGAGCATGATACAAAGAGAATGTAGTCATACAATACAAAAACCTATTGGCATACAGTGTCAGACTGAGGCATGCAGGGCCCACCAGGGGAATGCAGTGGTAGGGGCCCATGTTAGGGGTGTGGCCAGTCTTCAGAGGGGGTGTGGCCTGCCGCCTCATTGGTTTGACTAACCATTAGAGAGTGCAACGTCTGGGCCTCTTCAAAAAAATATACAGTAAATTCAGCTGCTGCATGCATGATGATGAAACAGATTAATAACAGTAATGCACTGTAGAAAATACACTATTGTCCAGTATAAGGTAACATGTATAATGTATATTTCAAGTGCACAGTCTCATACCCTCCAACATTTTACACATAAAAATCATTACAAATTTGAGTATGGGTATGTTTAAGTGGTTGAGAGAGGTATCACCGGTGAATTGTCAAAATGGGGTTGAGGTAGAAAAACTGCGCTGTATAGACTTTAGCTGGCCTAGGGGTGGTCACAGGGCTCCCCTGTTGAGCCCAAAAATAGAAATGGATATATGCAATACAGAAAGAGGACTACTCCTGATTGGCGCTTGTCAGATAACACCCACATAAAACATTATGATTGAGCCATGATTGGTAGGAAATAAAGCATGTGTCTAGTGTTATGTAAAAACAATCTCTGTTTTAATTTAAACAAACACTTAAAATCAAAACACATATAAAATGGAAGTAGATAACACAGAGAATCCTACCAAGATGGTGGCCGGAGCCGCAGGTGTTATATGCAAGGTATACCCGGGAAAGATACCCTGCATAAGGCTCCGGAAGGCGAGATTTTCCCTGTGGTATAAACTGAGTCCAAAAACGTCCTTGGAAGTCCAGAGCACTGGTAGGCAGACACCAACGCGTTTCGGGACATCAAAGTCCCTTTTTCAAGGTAGTATGTCTCCAGTGCTAACTTAGTGTCTTTATATAAGGTGTGCAATTAGTGAAATGGCCTCCTGTAAAGCACTTCCTGTCCGCCGATTACCGGAACCGGAAGTGACACTCCTGTGCGTTCCACCAGCCGACCGGAAGTGATCTTGTGTCCGCCGGAAACGGAAATGAGGTTTTTTTATAATTTTTTTTTTTATTAGTGTGTCCATAGAAGTTGCTGAATTGAAAGTTCCAAATCCAACTTATTGTAGATGTTCATCTTGGTATTGGCCTCAGTACCGGTACATAGAAAAGATAGAAATAGAGATAATGAGCAAACAATAAAGTTATCAAAAAGGGGGGCTAAAAATGAATTAAGGAATTTTAATCTTTAGAGGAACCATTTGATTTCAAAATCCCTGTTTAGACCAGTGGGAAAGAGGGTTTGTAAATTAAATATGGTTTTCATTTCGGCTTTCGCGAGATTTGTCTCCAAATTGCGGTTCTTCCACGTGGCTTTAATGTGGCGCAGACCTATAAAGTTGGAAATGGAGTTTAATTCATGACTTCATTACCTGCAACACCACCAACGTAGTCTATATGATTACATGTAAATGTGGGAAAACATATGTCGGCAGGACGTCGAGATCATTAAAAACCAGAATAGGGGAACATTTGCGGAACATCAAAAAAGGTCTTACAACTCACCATTTGTCAGAACATTTTAGAATTGAACATCAATGTTCCATAAACTCCAATTTGGAGACAAATCTCGCGAAAGCCGAAATGAAAACCATATTTAATTTACAAACCCTCTTTCCCACTGGTCTAAACAGGGATTTTGAAATCAAATGGTTCCTCTAAAGATTAAAATTCCTTAATTCATTTTTAGCCCCCCTTTTTGATAACTTTATTGTTTGCTCATTATCTCTATTTCTATCTTTTCTATGTACCGGTACTGAGGCCAATACCAAGATGAACATCTACAATAAGTTGGATTTGGAACTTTCAATTCAACAACTTCTATGGACACACTAATTAAAAAAAATTTTTTTTTATAAAAAAACGTAATTTTCGGTTTCGGCGGACACAAGATCACTTCCGGTCGGCTGGTGGAACGCACATGAGTGTCACTTCCGGTTCCGGTAATCGGCGGACAGGAAGTGCTTTACAGGAGGCCATTTCACTAATTGCACACCTTATATAAAGACACTAAGTTAGCACTGGAGACATACTACCTTGAAAAACGGACTTTGATGTCCCGAAACGCGTTGGTGTCTGCCTACCAGTGCTCTGGACTTCCAAGGACGTTTTTGGACTCAGTTTATACCACAGGGAAAATCTCGCCTTCCGGAGCCTTATGCAGGGTATCTTTCCCGGGTATACCTTGCATATAACACCTGCGGCTCCGGCCACCATCTTGGTAGGATTCTCTGTGTTATCTGCTTCCATTTTATATGTGTTTTGATTTTAAGTGTTTGTTTAAATTAAAACAGAGATTGTTTTTACATAACACTAGACACATGCTTTATTTCCTACCAATCATGGCTCAATCATAATGTTTTATGTGGGTGTTATCTGACAAGCGCCAATCAGGAGTAGTCCTCTTTCTGTATTGCAGGTATCACCGGTGTTGGGTGGCTGTGTGACAGAACGTTCCCCTGAAATGTTTCTCCCCATACTTTGTTCTGTAGTACCTTACTCAGAGAGGTAGAATAGATTGATATGAAAAAGGGGTGAGTCAACAATTCCAACAGGATGTCTTCTTATTGAGCCACAATGAACTCTGGATTGAGGAGGATGATTGATTCACTGGCACAAAATATTAAATAATCACAAGAAGAATTGGACATAAAAAGATAAAGAGAAGACAATTGGCTACAGTTCACATCACATTGGATTATTCAAAAATGAAAAAGACAATCAATTGAATCACAGATACTGGCATATTCTAATCACAATTAAAGTCTATAATGTGGTAATGAGAAGAGTAATGTAAAACACACTTGTCAACAATTACTAAACTTCTAGCTTATCCTAGCCAAGGTAAAATAATCTTCATTGGCAAATAATGTTGGAGCTCTTTTAGAATCCTGTGGTGCCACAGCATTGCAATGGGGGAAATCCTGGGTTGTAATAATGTCAATGTTTTTCAGTCTTATTTCAAAAGAAGATATAGCTAGTGAAGGGATGGTAGTGTCTCTGCACAAATATACCTTATTGGTAGTAAGAATTTCCTGGGCAATTAAACTCAGTCTCTGTCTCCAGATAAAGTAACTCACTTTCACTTGCATAAGTAAAAAGTAACTCGCTTCCACTTGCATAAATAACACAGTCTCTTACATAGTAACATAGTAATATACAGTAGTTAATGAGGTTGAAAAGAGGCATAATGCCCATTGGGTTCAACCTGTATTCTGTATTAAGCTGTGCACATTATAATGCACCAGCTAAAGTAATGGTTTCGTACAAATTGACAACTATATTTCGTACCACTCCCAGATACTTAATGTCAATATATTAAATGCTATAGCCTTGGATACTTTTTTCAGCTAGAAAGCTGTCAAATTCGTTTTCAAATGCATTTACAGAGTCCGCCATTATTACCTTCTTCGGCAGGGAGTTCCAAATCCTTATTGCCCTTATGGTGAAGAACCCTTTCCTACATTTTGTACTAAATTTTATCTCCTCTAGCCTCAGTGAGTGTCCACGTGTCCTATACAGAGTTCTATTAATAAACAACTCCACTCCTAACTCCTTGTAATGACCCTTTACATATTTGAAGATATTAATGTCTCCTCTTAGATGCCTCTTTTCTAGTGTATACATATTTAGCCTAGTGAGCCTTTCCTCGTACTCCAGTGTCTCTAACCCTTTAATTAGTTTAGTAGCTCACCTTTGAACTTTTTCAAGTTACCCGATATCTTTTTTATAATATGGTGCCCAAATTTGAACACAATATTTCAGGTGCGGTCGTACCAATGATTTGTACAGCTGCAGGAGTTTATCCTCGTCCCTTGTCTCAATACCCCATTTTATGCACGCAAGGACTTTACTTGCCTTCTTTGCTGCATTTTGACATTGTGTACTGTTATTAAGCCTATTATCTATAAGCACCCCCAAATCTTTTTCCACTACTGTTTCCCCTATATTTTCCCCATTAAGTGAGTAGGATGCAAGTTTGTTTTTAATCCCAAAATGCATAACTTTGCATTTTTCAATATTGAACCTCATTCCCCATTTAGATGCACAGATTTCAAGTTTAAATAAGTCATTAGGTTGAGACTCCACATCTTTTTCCGAATTAATTACCTTACACAGTTTAGTATCATCTGCAAAGATTGACACTGCTTCCCAGGCATATTCCTAGATAATTAATAAATATATTGAACAGTAGCGGGTCCAGCACGGACCCTTGTGGTATTTCGCTGACTACTGGTGTCCAGCTGGAGAACATCCCATTGACCACCAAAAAAGTTGTTCAGTATATCCGCTTTTATTTTGTCATCATTTATCAAGGCTTCCAGTTTATATTTTAATGGACCTATGTTATTCTTTTTTAACCTTTTACTGTTTTTGTATTTGTAAAACTTTTTAGGATTGGCTAGACTCTCTATAGCGATTTGCTTTTCATTTACAATTTTAGCTGCTCTTATTACTTTTTTTGCATCTTTTATTGCATTCCTTGTAACACTGGAATGACTCCTTCCCTGCAATAGATTTAAATGATTTGAAAGCACACCTCTTTTTAGCCATTTCATTTTTTACCTCCTTATTAAGCCACATTGGTTTGTGTTTAGTACTCCTCCGATTACTGCCCATTGGAATGAATTTGTGAATATTGCTATCAAGAAACCCTTTTAAAGCATCCCACATTTCCGATGTGTCCTTACCATGAAACAAAACTTCCCATTCAATGTTGTTTAGTGCCTAAGCATATTGAAGTTAGCTTTTCTAAAGTTTAATGTTTTGGTTGATCCCTTATAGGTATGTTTCTTCAAACTGATGTTGAATGGGATCATATAGTGATCACTGTTTCCCAAGGTCTCCCCAACTGTAATGTTTGATATAATGTCCAAATTATTGGTAATAACTAGGTCCAGAATATTTTTACCTCTGGTTGGGTCCTCGTCTAATTGAGACAAGTATTGATCCTTTAATGTGTTTAGGAACCTGCTGCTCCTAGCTTTTACACATGAATTGTTACTCCAATTTATATCAGGATAATTGAAATCCCCTATCACTAGGATGTACCCCATTCCCGGAGCTTTTTCAATTTGCTGCAAAAGTTATTTCTTCTCATGTACTGTATGCTAATATCCGGTTGTTTGTAGCACGTGCCAATGACTCGTTTTTTTGCTTCAATCACTTGTGATCTCAACCCATAGCAATTCCACGTTATCTCCAGTCCCCTTGTAAATAACATCTATTAAGTTTGGTTTTAGAAATGGTTTTACATAGAGACATTCCCCTCCTCCCCTTTTGGTACCCCTATCCCTCCTGAAAAGTGAATATCCCTCCAAATTTGCAACCCAGTCGTGAGAGTCGTCCCATCATGTTTCCGTAATACCTATAATATCAAAATGATTTTTTGATACAAGCCATTCCAATTCCCCCTTTTACCTGATAGGCATCTTGCGTTCGCAAGCATACATTTTAGCTCAATATTTCCTTTGCCCGTTTGTTTTAATGGTAACTTACCATTATTTACAAGTGCCTCTCTAGAATTACTCTTACCGACTGTTATTCTCTTCCCTCCCTTACCACCCCCATCATACTTAATACAGCCTTTCTTACTACTATCCCTATTTGGTCTTTCTAACCCCCCCGTTGTAGGCATTTTCCCTTATGCTATGGACATAATTTTCTATATGCATTTCTCTTATTTCTCTTATTTCCTAACAGTGCTTTAAAAATGAGGTATTTCCCTTTGATATTTTTTAACAAGGTCTAACTTGCAGTGTGTTGCACTATGCTGTCCACCTCGCTTGTACTTCACAGCAAATATCATAACAAATTAGATAGAGTGTTTGATTTGCCCATGGCTTGTGTCAATATTAGTCTCAGTGTACTCACTCAGGACTCTCCATTAGAGTGTTCACAATCTGGACCTGTTTCAGTGGTTCCTCCATGTACAGGATGGCTGTGGCATCTCACACTCGCTCACACAGCTCTCTTCTTCCTGATATCACCCTGTTGCTTCTACTCTGCAGCGCTGCTTTAACTACCCAGCGTGACCATGCGGTTTGCATCCCTTACTCGTTTCCCTCTGCACTCCTCACTCAGTATCCAGCACCTCTCCATACTTCTCAACTACGCCTTCTTCTTCCCACAAGGCTATTATGCTCCCAGAATACCTTGTCCAATCCACAAGCAGCATCAGGAGCATGTGATCGGACCAGGGTCTCTGCTTAACCCCTGTGGTGCCAGTGCTTTACATGCACTGCTGCAGACACTGTAAACAAATGTTAAAAGGGCACACACACCATTTTTCTAGGGTGCTACAAATGCACATGCAAATGGAGATGAAGACATCATCACCCTTTATATGGTCAAAGTGGATTTACCACCACCATTTTACTGTTACATAAATTAATATTATCCAGTAGGCTCAGCATGAAGACACTCCTCCCTCACTTGCTATGGGTGATTTCTGACACATTCAAAGGAACTTCATGCATGTCCAAAATTCATAAATGGGGCATTCAAACTTACAATCATATTAAATTTTAATTGTTAGTAATAATTGTATTGCTGCTGTGTCCCAGTTATACTGTGATTTTTTTTAATCATGTTTACTTTTGTACATTCATTTACTGAGAGTAGTGGTGACATTGCCTATAAATATCTAAGTCAACTATTCCTTCACGACGAAATGACCACACCAGTGGTGGTAGACATGGTGGGTAAAATAATTAAATAACTATTAAACCCTCATCAAATATAAGAGAAAAAAGAAAACATTCTACTGTATGCAATAATTTCCCCCCCGCTGTATTTCAACACAGCATGAGTAATAAACACACAAAACAAAATAATATGGAATGTGGAAACACAAGGAATATAAATTCAACGATGCGGGACATGAACATGAGTGTAGATGTTGCCACTAAAACTATTGGATGATCATTGTGAATGCCTGAGGTATTGATACAATGCACATTTGTTGAGATAGTGTTTCTTTTTCAGGTGGAACCATGGGTCATACACATGACGTGAATGTGTGACAAGAGGTAGCCATTGTTTTTGGCCGAGAGCATGGCCATAGCCTGGAGAAGGTGGTGGCATTTGTTGGTGTTCCCTCACACACAGTGAGTAGTATCTATCTACAATGGAAGAAACATGGACACCAAGGATCTCAGCAGGGAAAAGCAGCCAAAAGGCTTGGATTGATTTACAGAGCACCAGAGTGACGTGCCACATCTCACATGACCTTCCAATTCCCCAGATCTGGGACTTTGAGACTGCTTGGTCGGGTCCGGCATTGTAATGTTGGAACAGTTACTAATGCATTTGGTTCTGATTGGTTGTTGCTAGGGGCCCTAAATGTCTGCTTTCCCAGTTTGTCATGATCAACTTTTGCCCACTGTGATCCACATCACCTTCTGGTAAGGGGTCACTTCCTTTTTTGCCATCTACTGATATAGGACAAGACCTAAATTTGCGCTAAGCAGGAATCCGTCAGGGGTGTAATTGGTCAGGTACGACACTCATATCATAGTGCACCCCTGAAATGGCACTGCTGACTCTATCTCTGTCCCTGCTGACACTCTCTATGTCCCTGCTGCCACTCTCTCTCTCTCTCTCTCTCTCTCTCTCTCTCTCTCTCTGTTCCTGCTGCCTCTCTCTGTCTCTGTCACTGCTGCCCATATCTGTTCATGTGCCACTCTCTCTATATCCCTGCTGCCACTACATCTGTTCCTGTTGCCTCTCTCTGTCACTGATGCTTTGCTCTCTATCTCTGTCGCAGCAACTCTCTATTATCACTCTCTATGACCCTGCTGCCACTCTCTCTCTCTCTGTTCCTGCTGTCTCTCTTTGGGCAGGATGTACTAAACATAAAATGTGGTAAACCCCTGTTTACTGCATTTTCCAAATGTACTAAACTCCGGCCGCTGGGACAGGGCCTCAGAAAGGATCGCCAGCTTTTGCTGATGATACCCCATAGAGGCCTATAGGCTTGTCTCCCCAGTGCTGGTGTGAGGAATCTGATCGGATCAATCCCAGCATGCCCCATGGCCAAAACCGCCATGCTGCGTATATGTAGAATGACTCCCAGGGGCCAAAACCTGGAAGCCAGGGAGCCGCCGGAGATCTCGAAGGATAGCTCCCGCATTATGTGCATGGGAACTTACAGTATGTTTAAGTCTGCATTGTCCCTAAATGTATTGACACACCATCACTGAACTACCCTTGCATGATCAGTTACGCTTCTTCACTGGTAAGTGTAGATGTGATTGATATGCGTATAAGTCTACGGTATATTGCCTGTAATTGCATATGCAATGCTTTGAAGAATGTACGGTGCAAAAAATTGGAAGATATGGTGCATACACATTCAGCGCAGCGTCATACCTATGATGCGCATGTCTGCATCATATAACCAGTGCATATTCAGAGTGCTAATAATGGTTATTAATATATTGACATCATTACTACTCTCTGGTGCGGTGGCATCAGACCAACATGTTTGCAATCTCTATCTACCAAGATATTAGGGTATCCGGACTCCAGGTCCACACCAATTGGTCTACACACCTTAGGTCGACACCAGAAATAGGCCAACACAGACAAAAGGTCAACATGAACAAGGTCGGCATGGAAAAGGGTCGACATAAGTTTTTCACTTTTTTTCCATTTTTTGAACTTTTTCATACTTTACGATCAATGTGGACTACAATTGGGAACGGTAACGTGTGCCAAGTGCAGCGGTAGCCCTTGCCCGAAGCATGGCAAGCGAATCAAGCCATGTGAGGGGACATGGTGCACTAATTGGGGTTCCCCGTGACTTTACGAAGAAAACGACACCAAAAACAGTCGAAAAACTCATGTCGACTTTTTGTCTGTGTTGACCTATTTCTGGTGTTGACATGTGTGTCGACCAATTGGTGTCGACCTTGAGTCCCAGACCCAATATTAGTCCTGAGAAGTTGTAAAAGGTTAACATTAGCTCATGCTGCTTAGTCACATGCAAAACGGCAGGTGACAGCATCTATTGACGGTCACCCGTATGCAACTTTATGCAAATGCTGCAACACACTCCTTCTCTAGTATACATCCACTCAGCTAAATGTGTAGTAACTGGCATGCCCACTTTTAGCATCTGTGCTCACTGTAATAAAGACTAATGCATCCTTATGTGCCAGAATTGGTAGCATCATTGAAACTTGCTCTAGCTCTAGTGCAGTTTCAATGCCTGACTATGGCCTCCTACAGCTGTGATGGGCATCTGGGAATATATCCACCTGCATTGAAATGCAGGTGTGGTGACACCCAGTGTGCACTCTGCACTGCTCCCCCTGTGCCTCCGACACGGCCACCCAAAAAGGGAGTGTGACCTGACAAAAGGGGGCAAGGCTTCACGGGGTTCTCTATTTCTTCAATCCGGGGGCGTTTCCAGCATCCCAGGAGATGCTGGCTGCCTCCGGAGAATGGGCTGAGTGCAGTGCCAGCTCTTCATATGTGACAGGAGCCTGTGAATATCACACTGCAGCACTCGGCTCCTGTCCCGGCAGAAGAGCCAGCACTTTGGTGTCACCCCTTCCAAGGGTAACAACCAGGTGCTGGCCGCACCCCCTGCACCCCCCGCAGCCCGGCATGTGACGCCACTGCACCCAAATGCCCTTAATTTTCTACCACATTTCTTACACCATCTGAACCAATCTCCACAGCATATTTGAGCGGCGTACATTTTGTGCAACACATGCTCCATGGGGACAATCGGACATTTTTAAACATGGGCAGTCTTCTCTTTACCCCAAAATGCTTCTTAGTCTCAATATGATGGGATTAGGATGCACCAGGGGACAGTGCTGATTAATTTGATATGTGAAACTTGTATATATGTGTGCGACTGAGCTTGTATACATAGCACAATGGAGCTCAGTGGGAAAAAAGCCATGGCTACTGCATCATAGCCCTTTGTATTAGAGATGAGCTGTTCCAGTTGTCCAAGAACTAGACCCACCTAAACATAGCATTCCGAGCTGTGATCTTAGTCTGGCTCGGGGTTTCCCACCTGACTCAGATCCCAAATTGATGCAAAATGTCATCCTCCCACTGTCGGATTCCCACAGGTTTTGGATTCTCGAAAAAGGTCCCCAGTGAACGCGCCATCTCCACTCCAACTGTGGAGCTTGTATTGAGCGGACATGTCCGTGCTGCGTTGTCCGTCCAAGGGTGCTCTCTCCGTCCATCAAGGGGATGCTATGTCCATCCAGGGGTGCTCTGTTGGTCCATCAAGGGGCTGCTGTGTGACCAGGGGTGCTCTATCGGTCAATCAAGGGGCTGCTGTGTCTATATATATATATATATATATATATATATATATACACATACAGTGGGGCAAAAAAGTATTTGGACAGCCACCAACTATGCAAGTTGACCCACTTAAAAAGATGAGAGAGGTCTGTAATTTCCATAATAGGTACACTTCAACTGTGAAAGACAGAATCTGAAAAAAAAACTAGGAAATCACATTGTATGATTTTTAAACAATTTATTTGTATATTCTTGCGGAAAATAAATATTTGGACAATCAAAAAGTTTAACTCAATACTTTGTAATATAACCTTGGTTGGCAATTACAGAGGTCAAACGTTTCCTGTAGTTCTTGACCAGGTTTGCACACACTGTAGCAGGTATATTGGCCCACTCTTCCATGCAAATCTTCTCTAGATCTGTCATGTTTTGGGCCTGTCGCCGGCCAACATGGACTTTCAACTCCCTCCACAGATTTTCTATTGGGTTGAAGTCTGGATGACTAGTACTGTGCTTTTATTACTTTTGATGTTTTAATATTCAATTAAGATAGTTCCCTCTACAGATTATTCTTTCTATTTTTATTTTTATTCTTTATGCTGCAGCTCCCCAAAAGAATGGCCCTATGCTCGAACGGACCGAATGGAAAGATATAAATAAATGGTTTCTTTGGGGGCGCCCAATTAGTATGATTTTTCTAGGGGTGAATTCCTTCCACAGTCAAGTGGATCTCAGATACAAGTTCTATACCTAATCCAGAGTATGTGATTTGTTGAGTACAACCAAAGGATTAATGCTTATACTATATAAACATATTTGTTAAAAACATCGTATAAAATTGCTCAATAAACAATATAGGTTAAAAGTCAATTGTTTATTTTTATTTCCGGATATTAGTCAATCCATATAACATCCTACGCGTTTCATCATTCAATAACTGGTTAACCAAACAAGAAGGTCTGCTATTGAGGAATCCATAGGAGAGATCCAAAAGGGACCTCATTTATTTATTTTAAAACTTTGTCTACAAAAGCCGGGAACTCCAGTTGAGCATATAGGAAAGGTCCAATGGGACTGGATGAATAGGAACAATTGTTAGTCACTAAGCTCTATTTGTTACAGTATTATACACGGGCCAACCAATTCTTTAACAGTCAAAACCCAGAGGGACAATCATATGAGAAAATCTACATAATATTCCCAAAAAACTAATGAACATCGATGTCTTGTATACCCCTGATGAAGTCTTGATACCCCAAATGTAGGTGGTCCATCCCCAGGGGTGCTTTGTTGTACTTAAAGGAGTAGCAGGTCCAGATTAACAATAGGGCTGATGGAGCTGCAGCTCCAGCACCACAAGCAAACTAGGCCCACATCAACTGCATACTGCTCTGCTGCTGTAGGCAGGATTTTTTTTTATCTTGCTACAGCATCCTGTCTGTCCCCATCCACAGCACTGGTGGATCAAACACTGTTTGGATGGTTCACCCAAGATGGCAGTGCAGTGGAAGGCTTCCGCATACACACATTATATCAACGCCCCCTCTCCAGGGCTTTTAATCTTAATGGTGTGTGTGTAGCGTTCCTCTGGTAGCAGGAGCTTCCTGGTATGATGCATAGCGCCAGAGGAATGCTACACACACATTATTCTTATGCATGTAATGCTTTAATTAAATATTATATATATATATATATATTTAAAGTATTATGTCCGCACTCTCATTTGTAAAGCTGTCATCAATGGGGTGCTCAACAAGAAAGCCTGATAGGGCATTCACATATATCAAATTGTATAAGACCATTAGGTTTTAACATAGGGCACTCACCAATCCACAATTTATAGAGCTTTATTAGCACATCCAAGTCATCAAGTGTATGTCGACGTTTCGGCACCTGACATGCTGGACTGTTGCCTCCTCTGGTGGTCCTGAGAAAGGCCATTCATGACGAAACGTCGACATGCACTTGATAACTTGGATGTGCTAATAAAGCACTATAAATTGTGGATTGGTGAGTGCCCTCTGTTAAGACCTAATGGTCTTATACAATTTGATATATATATATATATATATATATATATATATATGTATTGTGACAAGAACACTGGGATAGTGTTTGAGGGCAGGTATGTTTGTCCCAGGTTCTTGTCTTAAATGTTTTAGAAAATGAAAACTTCTAGGGAAATGCTTTTGTTTTGTTAGAACCTTTTCAGTTTGCTGGAAAAGCTGGATAAGGGCCCTGAGAGAGAGATAGGGTGAGTTCCAGACATTGGGCCCAGTTCGGATCTTTGGCCTCACAGAGGTCTAATCAGGGCTTTCAGCTGTGCAAGAGCCTTATAGGGCTTCTAGCCTGATTAATGTGTGCAGACTGCCTGGGAAGACTGCAGGATCTCTGTGAGAGAAACATGCTCCCTGATACAAGTGAGCTATACAGTGTTTACTGGAGAACTCTGTGTTTTTGTTTAGTGATAGTTAGGAACATCTTGTGTTTAGTTAGTGCAGGACAGGCAAGGTATTTTCTTTTGGTGTTTGTTTTATTTTCTGTATAATAAAACTGGCTGTGACCAGTTGCACCAGAAACTGGACTTGTGTGATTCCTCAGCTGCTGCGTGCTGCCATTTACCCCAGGAAACGGCACCTTGTACCCTTTCAGTGTTACAACTTGGTGGAGAATGCGAGCATGCCGTTCTGCGCATAAGTGAAAGCAGCAGCTTTATGAGGCCTGCAGAAAACGGTGTGAAGTTACTGAGACTCGCCCTGAGGATTTGATATATGTCCTGGGTGAAAGCAGCTACAAAGCCGCCTGAAAAGTCTGTCGACATGGAGGAACTGCTCAAAGCCTTGCTGCAAGCTACAGCGGCTCAGCAGGAGGCCAACAGACAACAGCAGGTGGCAATGGAGGAAAATAGGAGACAGCAGCAGGTGGCTATTGACGAACTTTACAGGCAACAGCGTCAGGATAGAGAGGCCTTAACAAAAGTGGTGCAGAGCCTTGCGGCCCAGATTGGAGAAATGGCCATCAGTGCTCCGACCAGCTCTAGTTCTATACGGCCCAGTCACTTCCTGCAGAAAATGGCAGAGGCTGATGATGTGGAGGCCTACCTGACCACGTTTGAAAGGACTACCGAGCGTGAGAACTGGCCGAAAGTACAGTGGGCCAGTCTGCTGGCACCTTTTCTGTCAGGTGAGCCCCAAAAAGCGTACTTTGATTTAAGCCCTGCTGAGGCTCGGGACTATGATAAACTAAAGACTGAGATCCTGACCCGCCTGGGAGTCACGCTGTCAGTACGAGCACAACGGGTGCAACGTTGGGTGTACGCCATGGAGAAGCCTCCTCGCTCCCAGATGCATGACCTTATTCAGCTAACAAAAAAATGGTTACAGCCAGAGACATTAACTGGTCCCCAGATGGTTGAAAGAGTTGTCATGGACCGCTATTTGAGATCTTTGCCCATGGTCCTGCGCAAGTGGGTAAGCCATGGAAACCCGGATACTGCTGACCAATTAGTGGACATGGTAGAGAGGTATTTGGCGGCAGAGGAACTACTGATGACCACCCAGCAACCCATAGATCCTCGACAGCGCCCTTCAGTAAAAACTGGTAAGACTGTTCAGTGGGAAAACGTTGCTGGGCGGTTAAGAGGACGCAAGGCTGGAGAGACTGTAAACACTGGCCCTGGAGACAGGCCAATGGGGCTAGAACGGTCTATGCTGCCCAAACGGGTTAATGATCGTGTGGTTAAATGTTTTAGGTGTGGTATGCCAGGTCATGTTGTTGCCAATTGCCCAGTCACACAAGAACCCATGCAATGTGATGCTGCCTTTGAATGTCACAGAATGTCTTTCTTTGCTAGGTTAGCCTGTACTGTGGTACCTTCACCTGAGCTGGAAAAATAAATGTGTGATGTGTTCTTAGAGGGTAACCGGGTAGAGGCCTTGCTAGATTCAGGAAGTTTAGTTACCCTTGTGAAAGCTGGGTTGGTGAACCCCTTAAAGGTCCAGCAAATACCTATTGGGGTAACTTGCATACATGGGGATACCCAACATTATGTCACTGCTGATGTGAATATAGAAACTTGTTATGGGTCAGCAATTGTTAAATTAGGACTGGTCCCCACCTTGGTGCATGAGGCCATAATAGGGAGGGATTTTTCTCATTTTTGGAAACTGTGGGAATCACGGTTATCAACAGATGTGAGAAGTAAAGAGCCAGTTGATAATACCGGTGATTTTATGGATGTACGTGTGTCTTCGGAACTTTCTGACCCTTTGACTTTTGCTAGTTTGGCTGGGGAAGTGACAGATGGGGAGTCCAGTGAGGACCCTCTTGCTGGGAACAGAGACATAGTAGTTAGAACTGAAAGCGTGCCTGACCTGGAGGTAAAGAAGGATCTGTTTGCGTCTGAACAGTTAAAGGATCTTACCTTAATAAAGGCTAGAGAGAATGTCAAGGTTGTTAATGGGGAACCTGTGGTACCAGGTGACAGGGTTACGTATCCCCACATGGCCATCTGTAATGAGCTCTTGTACCACATTGTCAAAAGGGGTGAGGATGTGGTGGAACAGCTGGTAGTTCCCCAGCCTTATCGGAGAACGGTACTAGATTTAGCTCATAGTCACGTTACAGCAGGACATTTAGGGGCAGTAAAAACCACTGAAAGAGTTTTACAAAGGTTCTTTTGGCCAGGGGTTTATAAAGAAGTGTCTGAATATTGTTATTCCTGTCCTGAATGCCAGTATCATGCCCCTAGACCCCATTTCAGGAGCCCACTAGGTCCCATGCCTATTATAGAGGTCCCGTTTGACAGAATAGCCATGGATCTCGTGGTGCCCTTGTTAAAGTCTGCTCGGGGCCATCAGTATATCCTGGTAATTATGGACTATGCCACTCGATATCCTGAGGCTGTCCCTTTACGCACTATCACAACCAAGGTGATAGCTAGGGAGCTGGTGCAGGTTTTTAGTAGAGTGGGAATACCAAAAGAAATATTGACTGACCAAGGTACTCCATTTATGTCAAGGATCATGAAAGAATTGTGCAAATTATTTAAGGTCACTCACCTCAGGGCGTCCATCTACCATCCCCAAACTGACGGGTTGGTGGAAAGGTTTAATAAAACATTAAAAAGTATGTTAAAAAAGGTTGTTGATAGAGATGGGAAAAACTGGGATTGTTTGTTGCCCTACTTGTTAATGGCCATCAGAGAAGTTCCTCAGTCCTCTACGGGGTTTTCTCCATTTGATTTGTTGTATGGTAGACACCCCAGTTGGTCCATCTCTGAATCAGGCCCTAGCTTGCTAATAGTGTACTAAGGGCGTGTTTTAAAGTTTATTGGCTGTGATGAGGCATATAGTAGCTCTTCTCCAAGGTTTTGACTCCAAATAGATTTTCTATGTCTATTGGAGGTGCCGCATTTTTAAATGTCTATGGGGGGGCACATTTTTTAATGCTCGCACTGGGAGCCAAATTGTCTAGAAACAGCCCTGGGGACAGGATATAATCAGCAGCAGCTAACACCCACTACCTCAATTGGCACCAAGAGCATGTTTTCTGCCTGCTATGCCCCTGAACAAAACCAAAAGAATGACCTCTGGCCACTCCACTTCAATTACAATACTTCTTAATTGCATCAAAATCTGTAACTTACATCAGTGCAATGAACAGCAGGTGTGAAAGTGCCAATATGAACAAGGCTCCTGAACAGTGAAATATATGCAGAGGACAAATACGTAAATAAAAGGGAAGTGTTAGTGGATTGGTATTATGATTATGACTCAGAATGTTGGGTGCCATATATGTACCTATAACTTGGGCCAAGGGCCCTCATTCCGAGTTGTTCTCTCGCTAGCTGTTTTTAGCAGCCGTGCAAACGCTAAGCCGCCACCCTCTGGTAGTGTATCTTAGCTTAGCAGAAGTGCGAACGAAAGGATCGCAGAGCGGCACCAAAATATTTTTGAGCAGTTTCAGAGTAGCTTCAGACCTACTCCTAGCTTGCGATCACTTCAGACTGTTCAGTTCCTGTTTTGACATCACAAACACGCCCTGCATTTGGCCAGCCATGCCTGCGTTTTCCCAGGCATGCCAGCGTTTGTATCTGACACGCCTGCGTTTTTCAGCACACTCCCTGAAAACAGTCAGTTGACACCCAGAAACGCCCCTTTCGTGTCAATCACTCTGCGGCCAGCAGTGCGACTGAAAAGCTTCTCTAGACCTTGTGTGAAAAAGCATCGGCTGTTGTGAAAGTACGTCGCGCATGTGCATTGCGCCGCATACGCATGCGCAGAAGTGCAGCTTTTTACCTAAACGCTGCGCTGCGAACAAAAACAGCTAGCGAACAACTCGGAATGACCACCAATAGCTCTCTACCTCTGTCACATATCGATATAAGTGAAAGTTGTCATATTGTATGCCTAATAGGGCTCTATTTAACTGCTAACACAATGGCAATACAAGCAAAAGTAATTAATAAAATGTGCAATAGTACAGTCATTGCATATCATGGATCACATTGGTAACAAATTGGTGTCTGTGTTTTTGATTTTTATACAACAATCAGAAGAGGGTAACTAGTTTGGGCATGCCATTTATTCATCATACATTTTCCTGGTCTGGAGGAGCTACAGGCCTACCTTAAATCTAGATAAGAGGATAGCAACATCTGCAGTAGTATGCATTTCTCCCAACATTTATAAACTTTGAAATTTGATTTTTTGGGTGCAGGAGGTGTGCACACCAAAAGAGGAGCATGAGCAAGGGGTGTGGTCTCACTGTAATGGGCATGGCTTAACTAGAAATGGCATACCAATGACCCATGCCCCACCAATTTCACCATGCTTGGGATATGCCCAGCTAAGCAGAGAATTGGGTGAGAGGGGATCTCCCAATCACCCCACCACCACACGACACTGCGGACTGCAGGTGAGACAGTGCCTGAAAAGCAGGCTGAAAAGCGCCCGGAAAGCAGGACTGTCATGATGAAATATGGACGGTTGGTAGGCATGATTTATGACTTCTGCTAAGTTTTCCATCTATCATTATTGTATCTAATTCATACTTGCCTACCCTCCTGGAAGCTGTGAGAGGCTCACAATTTTTCGGGTAGTCCCACGCAGCCCCAGAAGGGTAGGTGACTCTCCCAAATCCCGCATAATCCTGCCCGCTTCCTAGTGAAGCGGGTAGAATAAGGATAAAATAATACATTATCAGAAAGCCATTTGAAAGGGCGTGGCTAATTGCGGCATTTACCCCACTTCCTCCCACGGACCAGCGAATCACTATAATTTCCTCCTTTTGGGGATGGAACCTAATGATATCACAGTTCAGCCCCCGCCCCCCTGAAGTTGCCTGCTGCATCTCCTCTCCAGACTTCTCCTGGAGAGGAGATTTAAAAGGTAGACATGTATTATCTAATTACTATGAAACTGCTGAATAAGATCACAATGACAAAATAAAGGTTTAATTTTCAAGTCCCTGGATTTCTTCAAACAGAATCATGCTGTAGGGGAATTGCTTGTGTTACATGGGTCAGCTTAGGTCTCTCTACATTTCAGGGGCTTAGTGCAAAATACAGTAGTCTACATGGATTTGGAATTTTTGCTGTCATCAGGTACTGTATCTTCTGCCATCTGGCATCTACTCCACTAACTTCTAACACAGTGGCATGTGCCTATTTCTTACGAGCAGCAAAATACAAATATCTGATATTATATTTCAAGACACACTGTATCTAGTTGAAAAGGGGCCCTGCAATTGTGTGTCATGTAAATCTTTTCCACTGAACCTCTCATTTAAAGGAGATTCTACAGCTACATACAGTATCTTGGAAAAGTTTGTGAGCAACATGTAGAACTGGCTGAACTGTACTGTAATATCCATAATCCTTCCAAGGTGACAGAGAGAGGCACACAAGGCAAGAATATTTGCATAATTCCTCTATTTACTATATTCCATAATCAGTTATAAGCCTGTAAGCATATCTGCAGTCTTTTTCTGTGTTATTCAAGGTAGCTATTGATTTCCATTAGAGACGTCACACTGCTTATTTAACTGTAGCTGTTGCCTTGGTAACTACAGTAGCAGTTAGTAAGTACTGATTGTCTGATTGCTGTATCAATATTGTATGCTGTGTTAAGGTGCACCTGAATCTAGGTGTTAAAAAAACAATAATGTGTCACTATTCGATAGGTGCAATTTAGGTGATTTATATAAATTTTTAAATTTGGCTTTAATTAAATATAATTAGATAAATGAATGATTTAAAGCACCCGAAGGGTCAGAGACATAATAGGACCCTGATGGCCACTTTTATGATATTTGGGAAGGTTAAACTGATTCTTTGCTGCTATACTAAGAGTCTGTGGGCTTGAATCAGATAAAAACAATGCTGGCTGATGGTTTTAGTACAGTGCAGGGCTCTGAGTGCACTCTGCATGTGGGGGTTATTCAAGTGCAGTAGTTCTTACTTCTGCCATTGCTATGTTTTGCCGTATACAATTGCCATTATATGCTGTCAAAGTCAGAAAAATATCCCTATACATGCTGCCATATTTGCACCTCACGCTGGTCCGCGCTGCGCATGCGTGCGCTTTCCCGTGATAGCGCATACCCGCTGATGCGTGCACCCGCTCGCATCGGTATGCGTATTTACGGTAAAGAGTATGTAGTCGTAGCGTGCGACCCAATCGTTACATATTTCCACAATTAACGTAGTTTATAGATCATGGTCCCTTTGATAGATTCTGAAAGTTTGGTTAATATAGAATGTCCCTGAACGGAGGGATCCCTCTTTGTATTGTAGGAAGGGTCTAACAGGAGTCATACAGTAGTGTTTGGTACCCATCGGAAGAGTATTTAAATAGCAATATTCCGGTGTTGGTTTGGAGCGTATTAATCGCTCGTGCGAATAGTTATGGACATAAGAAGTTTATGTCCATTACTATTATTTACTCTTACTCAGGTATGCGGCGGAAAACCCAGTTTCCCACCCACCTGAGCTGTTTGAAATCGTCACAGCCCACCTGTATGAATTACCCAATGACCTTTTGTTATGATGCGAAGCCGAATTCCTGTGTCCAATGGACGACAAGATTGTAGGGACCATTAGATTGCATTGTGTGTGGGGCATAAATAGGCAGGCCGACCACATCCAGCTCTCACTCTTCAACGGTTCTCATTGCTGAAAATCGGGTGCTGGATGTCCAGGCGCATGCGATCGTTTCCCCTTGTGCGTAAGTTTTTCTCCGTGATCATATTGTCTTACTGTGAGCCATCTCTCTCATCTCATCTCATCCCTCTCTCTCTCTCTCTCTACTCTTTCTCCCGTATTTTCCTTAAAGTATCTCGAATTGTATTGTATTGTATTTATAGTGTAGTTATTTGGTTAGGAAGTCTCTGTTATATTGTAGTGTATCATTTGTACTGTGATTCCTTTTTACAAGCATATTAGTTATAATACATTTAATAGGCTTTGGACCCTAAACAAGTATCTGTGTATTTTCTCATAGTGTTAAGTGTTCACAGAGCGTCGGTGACGCTCAAGCAGCTTTGTAGTTAATCAGGTTACACCAGGTTGCACTTACACACTGTCTCTACATAAAGGTATATTGTGTATCTCATTGTTAAAGGTATAGATATCAAGGTATAGCGTTGTGAGCGTCTGCGCCGCTGGTGATCTCCTCGTGGTCTCGAGCGTCCGCTACGCCATAGCGAATCATTACGTTTGTCTGTAGCCAATAGTGTGCCAGTCCGTGATCTCTGGGCCGTGAGCGAACGCGACGCTTGAGCGTCTCGCCTACGGCTGAGCGATCGTTACGCAACTTACGTACCCTTACGGTACTTCTTAAGTAAACAGCGTATAGTGTTCTTAGACCTCATAAAGGGTTATATATACGATAAATAGATTCAGCTTTATCAATTGGCGGCTCGTCCTGTCCTTCACATATCTGCACTAGGTAGATCAGCAGACATTATCCCCCAGCAAAGGGTGGGAGGTTGTCTCGCAGTGCTGACGGGATAAGCGTCTGCTTCACTTAGATAAAGAGTGCTGAAGGAATCCGGGAACCGGAGGTAAGAACAAAACGCTTGTGTCTTTAAAAAAACTGTTTATTTGTCTTCTGTCTTGCGTACACACGCACGCATACATATATCTGCATTTCTTTTTCATTTTCGTATATCACTATCCTGTTTGCCAATTTTATAGTTGATAGAAAAGTGCTAAAAGAGACTTGCTGTTATTTTATAGTTTAAGAATAGAGGTAATAGTTAAAAGTGTAGAGAAACACACAGGTTTGCCTGGGAGATAAGGCAAAGCCAGTGGGGTACGCGGTAGATGATCAGGGATCGTCTACATTGATAAAAGTTTATTGTGTTACGGTGGATCTTTGCATTGCGTACACGTGTCTCTAACAAAGACTAGCGTACGCAATCCAAAGGCCGACGCACGCAGCGTACATTACGCAACGGAGCGTCCGGTTACGCCCACGTAGCTCAAATCACGAAAAGTTGAATTTTAGCGCAAAGCGATAATTAACGCAAAGGCGATAGTTAGCGCTAAGCGGTAAATAGCGCAAAAGGCGATAAATAACGCAAGTCTATTTTTGGAAAATCTGAAATTTAGTTTAACAGATCCTGCTCCTAATTGGTAACACAGCTGGGCTGAAGAAAATTTCTGCGCAGAAATAGATATTGAAACGAAAGTGTACATGTGTTGAGTGAGTGTGTTTTTATCACATAAGAGGTTGAACCAAAAAGAAATCGGGTACTCGTAAGGGACATACGTGTAAGTGACATATACGGTGGCTAGGGAGGCATCCCTGGTTAAACATAATATTTGAGCATTAGAGTATAGCGGACCAGTACAAGACCAGGAGGTCAGACCAGGAGGTCGTACAGACAAGACCAGGAGGTCATAAGGAGACAAAGAGGTCCGCTATAAAGGTAAGAGGCACAACCCCGGGGGTTGGTGCAAAACCCATATAGGCCATATAAGCTCTGGCTGAAGGAATTCGCAGCCGAAATTTTCGATTCCACTGATCTCTCAGTACATAACAGGTAGTGTTTATGTACTGAACGATTGTACCGCACGTCATTGTGTGCATTAGTAAACCTGACTAGTATCATTTTGCGTACAAAAGTCATAAACGCTAGTTGTACATTCTGACGTGATTTGTGTAATTTTTTATTTTTGAAGGGAAGTTCGCTGGTCACTCAGGAACTATCTAACAACCCCACCTTTACTGGAAAGAGTAAGTGTCCTGCGGGTAACCCTCATATGTTCCAGTAAACAGAAGGTTTCTGGTAGGGCCCTGTATCGAGTACGCCAGCACCATATCGGTGTGATCAGGTCGTATTGGTCGAGGTGGGCGAGTGAGTGGGGTACTCGGTAAACCGCCACCGCCGGCCTATTTTGAATAATTTGGTTTGCTGTAAGGGTTCGCTGAAGACCGTGATATAAAGATCAAAGGAGTAGTAAGCAACACCTGCAGATTATGGGGGCCAGTTGTTCAGGTAGGGGGCGATCAACCTCGGTTCGGGTTGATTCAGAGAACCGACCAGTCGGGTCGGCAAGGTACATCATGTGTGAGAAATACGGAAGTCACACAGAGGTTTTATGTGATGAATGGGAGAGAATGACTGTACAAGACAGGGAGAAATTCCCAAGAATAGGTAGCTTCAGTCCAGAAGTGTTACAAAATTTAAGGAGGAGGATATGTCTCATAAAATCAACAAAGAGACGAATCCAGCATCATGATTATTTACAGTTATGGCAACAGGAAGGTGAGATACAGAGAGGTTTGGCTCTGGCGGCGGGATCTGGGGCAGTCAGGAAACTGATAGCCACAGCCCCGCCTCCACCATACATTGCAGGAGAGAAGTTGATTGCGGAGAAAAACGCACTGGGGCGTAAAACACAAACTCTTAGCAACCCTGTAAATGTTAATGATGTTAACCAAGTAACCCATACAATTATTGACCCGTGCAAGTTGTACCCTGTTCTGAACTTTCCTCAGGAGTGTGATCAAGAAGACGATTCGGCAACAATTTCAGCGCTCTCTCTAGCGGCCACCATATGAGAAACCACAGTAGGAACTGCACCACTCACGAGATTAGTGAAGGCCCCTAGCGGAGGGATAAGTGAGGTCGTGTCAACGGGTAAGTACGGCACCATGCATTATACCGAAACAATTTCACCACAAGCTGTAGAATCTACACAGAATGAGGTTGTTAGAGTTAACCCTGTTAGAGTAATAGCAGTTCCCAATGGGAAAACAGATGCATCAGGAGCCACTCCCATAAGGAACATTGCCATGTACACTCCATTTTCCCGAATGGAATTAAGAACCATAGTGTCCGAATTTCCTGACCCCAGGAAAGACTTAGTTGCTAGCCAAAAATACATCAGGGATCTAGGGAACACTGTAGAGCCCAACAACAAAGATTGGCAGATACTGCTAAGAGCTTGTTTACCTTCAAATGTCGACTCAGTTCAATTCTTGGCTGATTGTGGACTAGATAAAGATGTGCCGCTTTCAGATGTGTACAACAAAGATAACGTAAAAAGGATAAATTTACAGCTAAAGGAGTATTTCCCAGCCGTTGTTAAATGGAACAAAATATTCTCCATTAGACAAAAAGAGTCCGAAACGGCAACAGAATATTTTCACCGGGCACTATTAGAAATGGCAAAATACACTGGTATAGAAGACATTAGGACCAACCCAAACCACCAAGAAGTAGCAGTATCTGTACTGATGGATGGTTTAAAGGAAACATTAAAGGCTAGGGTACAGACCACGCAACCATGTTGGCGAGGTCTGTCAGTGTCCACTTTGAGAGAGGCTGCTATTGATCACGACAGAAACATCACCAGGCACAGAGAATCGCAAAGTGATAAGTTAATGTCAGTAAGTATACAGGCGCTGACCACAAAGCAGCCTGCGTATGTACCATCGAATCCTGTAAGTAAGTCAACTGAAATAACTTGTTATTCCTGTAACAGACAGGGACACTATGCACGAGACTGTAGAACAAAGAGTGTACAAAGATCTTTTCAACCCCCTAGACAACGACACAACACAAGACATTGGGAGCAGGGTCCACAGAGGCGGAGTTTTGAGCCACATACAGGGGAAACAAAAAGATACCCCCCGAACAGAGATTGGCATGCCTCTGGTAGTTCCCAGCTAACTCCCTCACAAGTAGTTGCTGCCAGCGGGATTCAGGGAGGTCAGCATACCCAATAGGGGTGTGGCCATACCTGTAATCTGCAGCCGGTTAAATTGATTGCCAGTCTTGGAAGTGAACCAGAGATTGCAATCAATGTAGCTGGTAAAACTTTAAACTTTCTTGTAGACACAGGGGCGGCCAAGTCAGTGATAAATTCGACAGTGGGCATGAGAACCACTGGTAGGACCATTCCAGCCATGGGAGTAACAGGAGTAGTCCAGCATTACCCTGTTAGCAAACCAGCCGAGATTACAATAGGGCCTTTGCATACCAAGCATTCCTTCTTGCTGGCTGCATCGGCACCAACCAATCTCCTGGGAAGAGACCTACTATGTAAAATGGGGTGCATCATTTATTGTACTTCTGAAGGTGTATTCTTGGACATACCTGAGAATCACGCTCAGGAAGTACGAGACATGTTAGACTCCCCATCAAAATTAATGTCACATTCCATTATGACAAATAGGAATCCATCCCAAGTAGAAGAGATGACATCTCAAATACCAGAGTCACTTTGGACAAAAGACGGACAGGACACTGGATTAATGGCAAACGTAGCTCCAGTAGTTGTACAAGTAAAAGATGGTAGGATAGCTCCAAAAATCCCACAGTATCCTCTGAAGCCAGAGGTGGAGTTAGGAGTTTACCCAGTAATAGAGCGCTTGCTACAACAGGGCATTCTGGTAAGAACGTCCAGCGCTGCCAATAGTCCCATCTTCCCTGTGAAAAAGAGTGGGGGGAGGGGTTACCGGCTAGTGCAGGATCTAAGGGGGATTAACAAAATAGTTGAGAGTCAGTTCCCCGTAGTGCCAAATCCAGCTGTCATCCTAATGCAAATTCCTCCCACTGCGAAATTTTTCACTGTTATTGACCTCTGCTCCGCTTTCTTTTCGGTACCTCTGCACCCTGACAGCCAATATTTGTTTGCATTCACATACAGAGGAGTCCAATACACGTGGACTCGATTACCCCAAGGTTTCATAGATAGTCCAAGTATATTTTCTCAGGCTTTGCATGATTGTTTACAGTCTTTCCAACCAGAGAGTGGATCAGTATTGATACAGTATGTGGATGATTTACTACTGTGTTCTGATTCATTGGAAGCATCCCTGAAGGATACGAAACAGCTCCTGTTTCATCTTTCAGACACAGGACATAAGGTTTCCAAAGACAAGTTGCAATTATGCCAAACTAAGGTAAAATATTTGGGACACTGTCTAACACAAGGACTGAGACACCTGACCGCTGATAGAATCCAAGCAATTAGAGACATGACTCTACCACAAACCCAGCAACAGATCAGAACGTTTTTAGGAATGTGTGGGTATTGCCGTAATTGGATCCCAGGGTTTTCCATATTGGCGCTACCTTTGCAGGAAATGGTCTCCTCAAACAAACCTGATAGGATTTCGCATACCGACGAATCCGAAACAGCATTTGAGAGACTCAAACAGTGCCTAACGCAGGCGCCAGCACTAGGTATGCCAGACTATGGGAAACCCTTTGAACTATACGGAACAGAAAGTGCTGGTTGCGCAGCAGGTGTACTAACCCAAAAACACGGTGATGCCAGCAGGCCAGTTGCATACTACAGCGCTCAGCTAGACACGGTAGCGCGATCCCTCCCCACATGCTTGCGAAGCGTTGCTGCAATAGCATTGCTAGTAACAAAAAGCGAAGATGTCGTGCTAGGCCACAACCTCACAATCCATACACCACATGCAGTGTCAGCCTTATTGAATTCTGCCCAAACCAGACACGTCTCATCAGCGAGGTTTACAAGATGGGAATTGGCACTAATGGCCCCAGTAAACATCACCATAAGGAGATGCAGTGCATTAAATCCTGCAACATATCTCCCAGGTGTGTCTGGTCATGCACAAAGGGTGGAAGGTGAGAGTGCTGGGGAAGGAGGATTTAATACAAAGGAAGATACACATGATTGTATGGAATATTTGACCCAAAATTTTACCGCAAGGCCTGACATCAGTGACAATCCACTGGAAGATGCAGAACTCACGTTCTACACGGACGGTAGTTGTCACAGACAGTCAGACTCGGGAGACTTGTGTACTGGATACGCAGTCGTAGATGACCAAGACACCATAGAAGCGGAACCGCTAGGCCCACCTCACTCAGCCCAGGTTGCTGAACTGGTCGCCCTAACCAGAGCATGTGAATTGGCTAAGGGTAAGTCAGCCAATATCTACACCGATTCTAGATACGCATTCGGGGTAGTCCATGATTTCGGAGCCCTATGGCGCCTCAGAAATTTCATGACGGCAGCTGGTACACCGATAGCGCATGCAGCTCACATAAAAAGGCTTCTAACAGCGATACAGGAACCCGACAGAGTGGCTGTTATCAAATGTAAAGCACATACATATAGTCAAGACCCAGTATCACTTGGTAACAGCCGAGCAGACGAAGCTGCTAAGTTAGCAGCTGCTACCCCCATACCGACAGACACCACACAACTGATGGTATTCAATACCATCAACACACAGAAGTTGTGTGAAATGCAGAATTTGTGTTCCGCACAGGAAAGAGCAGTCTGGAAGGCAAAGGGATATGGCCAGGAGCCCTCAGGGCTCTGGACGGATGGACATGGTAAACCAGTGGCCCCCAGGACATATCTTCCATGTCTGGCTGAAGCAGCTCACGGGCTGACTCATCTAGGCAAGGAGGGAATGTGCAAATTGGTAAGAGCATACTGGTGCGCCCCAGGATTCTCCTCTCATGCGAGTAAAAGAGCAATGTCATGCCTTACCTGTCTGAGAAAGAATATTGGAAAGGCAATACCTACAGAACCATCCCATATCCCACCTGCCGGCGGCCCTTTTCAGGTAATACAAATTGACTTCATTCAATTACCCCCATGTCGGAATTTGAAATATGTACTTGTTTGTATAGATGTTTTCTCGAATTGGATCGAAGCATTTCCAGCGGCTGCAAATACCGCTATGTTTACAGCTAAGAAAATTGTGCAGGAATTTGTATGTAGATATGGTATCCCTAGAATAATCGAAAGTGATAGGGGTACCCATTTTACAGGTGATGTCTTTCAAGGAATGTGTAAGTTGATGGGAATTGATAGCAAGCTGCACACTCCGTACCGTCCACAGGCGAGTGCGAAGGTCGAAAGAGTGAACAGCACGATTAAAAATAAATTGAGTAAAGTAATGGCAGAGACAGGATTGACATGGCCAGAAGCTTTACCCATTGTTTTGTATAGCATCAGAACCACTCCCAGGTCCCCTCTTAATCTGTCCCCTTTTGAAATCTTGTTTGGTCGACAACCGCATGTCATGATTAACCCTCAGGATGATTTGAAATGTAACAATGAAGTAACTGTAAAGTACTTAATTAACATGAGTAAACAGTTGAGGAATCAAAATGAGAATCTGAAGTTGGTGATTCCTGATCTACCTGATAGTAATTGTCATGACATTGAACCTGGGGATTATGTAATGATACGAAATTTTCTACGCTCAGGTTGTCTTATTGATAGATGGGAAGGACCATACCAGGTCTTATTGACTAGCACCACAGCATTGAAGGTTGCTGAGAGAGAGACTTGGGTCCATTCATCCCACTGCAAGAAGGTTGCTGATCCAGAGAAGTCCCGTGATAAGGAACAGACGGTAGAGGTTGTATCACTGGAGTGTCTGTTCCAGGAGGACTGAGGCGGCACCTGAGCCTTGAAGACCGAAAGCAGTTGTCGACTCCCCAATCCCTTTTATTGTTTTTCTCCACTTCCCATCCCCTCTCCCTTGAAATTTCTTTTTCCCCCTTCTCATACTTCTCCATTTCCTCCTCAAAGATGGACTTGCCCCAAGAGACTGTGATCCGGATTTTCCTGTTGACCATGATGTTGACCAGAGCAGTCTGTTCCGGCGAGAGTACCATGGAGGTCGAGAGAGGTTCTGGAATGGGTTCCGATTATGATGATGAAGGCGTAGTTTTCCAAGATCAACCTAATAAACAAGCAAAGGCGAGTATCAGAAAACGATCCGATAGAAGAAATTGTGATGGATTGTTAGCTGAAGAAAACTGTATCTGCAGGCTTTGTAACAATTTGGTTGAGGATGGGTGCATAAAGAAATGCCAATCCAGTTTTAATATCCACATGGACCGGCATCCATTGAGTGATTATCACTCCTTAGTGGGTAATGTATTAAACAAAACAGATTGTTGGGTATGCTCTCAAGTACCTCAGGGTCATAGCAAATCAGGGCTAGTACCATTTCCTTTAACGATAGGGGAGGTACTTGAGTTAAATGGTGGGAGACCGGTGGACAGGAGGTTTAATATCTCCAGCCCTCCTAGTTTGAAGCTCCACTAATACCATGTGGATAGGTCCCTCTTATGTTTCAACCTCTCCAATCCCCGACAGCCGGGAAATTGGGAAGTGTCATGGAGCAACCTGACCATGACCTTCTCGCATAGAGCAGATAGAATGCCTACAGATACAGAGCTTGTACGCCACATAGCGAGTAGAGGAAAATCTTTCAGGTATAGATATACCTTAGGAAATAGGATTACTAGAGTTGGAGAAGTATCACCAGGATACTGTGCACATATCGTACAACCCGATACGTGTATTAAGCAGATGGAAGAATTAGGGTCAGGAGATTTCACTTGGAAGGTATGTAATATGGTAATGTCCTACTCCGTCCCATATGTTCTCCCCGATGATGCTTATTTCATATGCGGGAGAAAGGCGTACAAGTGGCTTGCCCCAAACTCTGAAGGATTGTGTTATATTGGAAAAGTATTGCCTGAAGTGATGACTGTAACTCATGATAAAATGAAAGACATACACCGTGGTGCCCAAGCTCCTTATACTCACACTCATTACGAGCACCGAGTTAAAAGACAACTGTCAGAAAGATTAGAGCATCCGGCCTCTGATCTGATCCATGAATCCACCGGGATTCAGGTTCTGGTGGCGTTAGATTTCACTCGCACCGCTCGAGGAGTGATGAATTATAGATACATTTCCGCACTCGCCAATTTGTTAGATAATATCACTGAAATGTATGATGACACGTTTAGATACACTGGAAGAGAACTCCAAGCTTATAAAACAGAACTGGTACAGCATAGAATGGTTCTTAATTACCTCACAGCAGTGACAGGCGGATATTGTGTTACATTGGCAACACAGTACGGCGTGAAGTGTTGTACGTATATCACAAATAGCACCGAGGATCCGGTCGAGGTCATAGACCAAAAGATGGACGATATTCTCCAATTGAAGTGGGAATTTCGCCGAAAACACAATCTCACTCTTGCTGCTGTAGGTAATGAGCTGACTGGTTGGGTGTCATGGTTGAACCCACGAAATTGGTTCTCCGGTTTGGGAGACTGGGCTCAAGGAGTCATAATGGATGTTGGGAAGTTTCTCCTATGTATTTTGGGTGTTGTTATATCTATTGGATTGATATTTAGATGCGGGCAGGCTTTAATGAGGTGCAAACAAAGTACAAGAGTGATGAGTTTGAGGAGTGAGGAAACTGTAATTAACCTGGATTTGATTTATGACCCAATGATAGAAACCAGGATGTGATGAAAAATGCGATTATACGGTCCGTTTCTTTCACCTGTTTTTCTGCTTTTCTCCAAGATAAAAAGACCCCCTTGGACGAGGAAGTTGACGAGACGCTATACAGACAACGGATGGACCAAAGAAAGAGTTTTTGACCACTTGAGAAATGGACACTTGATGAACTTTGCCATGGATCCCCAGTTTCCCTAGTATTTTTAAACTCACGCTAGCCCAACATTTTTTTGTAAATCTGATGGCACTGACAAAGCTTGTTGCTCATGCCTAAGGAGCAAAACAGCGCAAAGAAGACGACTTTCAACTGATACCGAACAAAACTTCGACGACAGATGTACATTTACCTGACATAGAATATCATTGCATTTTCCATAAGTGTTCTTCATCTTCATCTCTACAACCCTCAGGTAATAACACACATAGTATAGGGAATACAGGCACAGATATCAGCAATCACATATTCCCCCATTCAGGTATCATCAACTAAAATGTGCTCCCCATTTTGTTAAAAAAAAAAAAAAAAATGAAAAGAGCTCGGTAAAGTTTGACAGCCCATCCACAGACCTGTACCACAGGATAAGAAGGAATTCAAATGTATACTTCGCAATACCTCGAAGCTTGATTTACAACACGTACGGCACGATGATACATGACCCCCCAAACATGGACTCATACACACATGCTTCTGCTATCTCACTAGGTCATACCCTCTTCACACCTACTCCTCTCTCCTCCCCTACCCAACCATAGAAATGAATTAACCCCTGACATATATTTTTCTCCTTTTGAAATGTTTTAGAAGGTGGCAGTTATTATTGACTGCCAAAGGGTGGACTGTCAAAGTCAGAAAAATATCCCTATACATGCTGCCATATTTGCACCTCACGCTGGTCCGCGCTGCGCATGCGTGCGCTTTCCCGTGATAGCGCATACCCGCTGATGCGTGCACCCGCTCGCATCGGTATGCGTATTTACGGTAAAGAGTATGTAGTCGTAGCGTGCGACCCAATCGTTACATATTTCCACAATTAACGTAGTTTATAGATCATGGTCCCTTTGATAGATTCTGAAAGTTTGGTTAATATAGAATGTCCCTGAACGGAGGGATCCCTCTTTGTATTGTAGGAAGGGTCTAACAGGAGTCATACAGTAGTGTTTGGTACCCATCGGAAGAGTATTTAAATAGCAATATTCCGGTGTTGGTTTGGAGCGTATTAATCGCTCGTGCGAATAGTTATGGACATAAGAAGTTTATGTCCATTACTATTATTTACTCTTACTCAGGTATGCGGCGGGAAACCCAGTTTCCCACCCACCTGAGCTGTTTGAAATCGTCACAGCCCACCTGTATGAATTACCCAATGACCTTTTGTTATGATGCGAAGCCGAATTCCTGTGTCCAATGGACGACAAGATTGTAGGGACCATTAGATTGCATTGTGTGTGGGGCATAAATAGGCAGGCCGACCACATCCAGCTCTCACTCTTCAACGGTTCTCATTGCTGAAAATCGGGTGCTGGATGTCCAGGCGCATGCGATCGTTTCCCCTTGTGCGTAAGTTTTTCTCCGTGATCATATTGTCTTACTGTGAGCCATCTCTCTCATCTCATCCCTCTCTCTCTCTCTCTCTCTCTACTCTTTCTCCCGTATTTTCCTTAAAGTATCTCGAATTGTATTGTATTGTATTTATAGTGTAGTTATTTGGTTAGGAAGTCTCTGTTATATTGTAGTGTATCATTTGTACTGTGATTCCTTTTTACAAGCATATTAGTTATAATACATTTAATAGGCTTTGGACCCTAAACAAGTATCTGTGTATTTTCTCATAGTGTTAAGTGTTCACAGAGCGTCGGTGACGCTCAAGCAGCTTTGTAGTTAATCAGGTTACACCAGGTTGCACTTACACACTGTCTCTACATAAAGGTATATTGTGTATCTCATTGTTAAAGGTAT